>NC_134177.1:22736655-22818971 GCF_964188355.1 Buteo buteo
TCTGATATCCACAGTCACGTTCAGTGATAAGTAAAATGGATGAATTAAAAATCTCCAAGCAGAGTCTTAAGTTATAATTAAAAAGAAATGTTTTTTTGACCCAAAGTTTGTAGATATTCGTAGGTGTAGGGTTCGGCGTTCGGAAGATCTTGCGATGTCACGGAAAGTTAGAGGGTTAGTCGCAGCCTTGTGATGTACCTGTAATCCCGCCTCCCCTTGTTAGTATAAAAGCAATTAACTGCGCAATAAAAGGCGGAAGTTGGCGGTCACACTGTGTGTGTTATCTGTCTCTTTCCCTGGTCCAGGCCGAACAGTGATCTAAGCGTGGCACCTTGATATGTAGCGAACGCTACACATAGGTAGTCAGAGAACTTCGTATCTACACGTTTGAGGTTTGCAATCCAAAGGTCGGTCTGTGCCATGGTTCTGAGTCCACGAAGTAGGATCTCTTCTTTTATTATTAGGATGTAAAATTAATATAAAAAAATCCAATCACACTTTGCTTAGTCTCAGTTGAACCCAATTTTCCCCTGGCTCCCTCTTTCTCTTTTGTCTAAAATAACTACCTTTAACTAGTTCCTAATTTTATAGCAGGACCTTGCAATTCATGTTACTTACCACCCTCCTGATTTGAATAATCCCATGGATTTTCTTGTGTTTAAAGAATAAGCAAGGAAGTAAGCAGATGTTCAAACTTTTTCTTGGCTTGGGAGCAGTTAGAGATACTGTTCCCTGAGAAGTCCTCATTTGGATTTCTTAATATGTCAAAAGTGAGAAGAATTATTTTTAGCATTCCCATGTAGCTGCATGTTCTTTCTTTATTACTGTGAGTCCTGCACTGTTAAAGATACTGTTTGGGCAGGTGTTTCACCCATCAAAATGGCTTATGTTTGTCAGGCCATTTCTGTGCCATCGACATGGTGTCAGCAGCATCTCCTGACTCTAGCTTAGAGTGGCCCCTCCAAAGAGATGGGGAAGCAGGATGTGTTCCTGGACTTGCTGACTATCGCTTCCAGCCCTGGAGGAGCATGGTGCAGAGCTGGACCTGGCCGGGCTCTCACTGGCCTGTGGGAGCTGCCTGGAGGTGCTGCTCCTCCAATGCATCCTTCCAGCCCAGCATGGAAATGGGAGCTGCTGCCATCACTGTTACTGTAGGTAACCAACTCTGCTGCCCTATTTGAGAACTTTGTCTCATATAGGAAGGTTATGCCACCAGTTTAGCTGTGTGCTTAGACCGTCTTATTAACTGCCCTTCAAGGCAATAACTCATCCTCAAGATT
Source organism: Buteo buteo (assembly GCF_964188355.1). Taxonomy (NCBI): domain Eukaryota; kingdom Metazoa; phylum Chordata; class Aves; order Accipitriformes; family Accipitridae; genus Buteo; species Buteo buteo. The sequence continues at coordinate 22,737,936 of NC_134177.1, forward strand.
TTTTTAATTTTTTTTTTCTATTTATTTTATCTGTCAGATTTTACAGGAACTTGCAATTCACAGAGATGCCAGGTATGGCATAATGTAGACTATACATGACTTAAAACCCCCCCAACTTCTAATGTTTATTTTGAGGTTTATGCCCATTACTATATGACATAAATATATGCAGTGTTATTAGCACAGACTGCAAATACACAACTGAAAATCCCTTATCTAGTTGTACTTTTGTGCTTGGGTAGGAACTGGTCCAAATTTGAAAACAACAAGCAAGTGGAGGAAGTAAACAAGAAAATGTTCGAAACTCTTACAGCCATCTGCTTGGAATACTATATTTGAAATCTATGTAATAGGAATGACTAGTATTTGCTTTTCAGACTAAAATGCCATTGTAACTCAGTGAATAAATAAGTAGTTGTGAAGTGAATGAGTTGTGGCTTTTTTATCTTTCTTTTTACCCATTGTTCTCAAGCAGATTGTGGAGAACTTTTTGTTTATTTTGGTTTTTGTTTGTTATTCACAGGTTATTTCAGCAAATCATTGCTGGTTGGCAAATCATTTAAGCCCTTTGCTGTGAAGATTTGCTGTGCATTTTATGATGGTTTGGGATTCTGTTCCACAGTATGTTTCGTATGTATAAGGTCTTCTTTAGTTTGATGGTATTACATGAAAATTTAGGAAGAGGCCTATAGTGAAGTCAGAGTAGAAACAGAAATTAACATCTCAAAACTGTCAGAATCAAGGTATATTTTAATGTTATGTTATGGCATCTTATATACCTATATATAGATCTTGAAAGAACTGTGGTTCATGTAGCCTGTACAAAATCAGAGACAGAAATTGTTAGAGCAAAGGAAATGATGCGATAAATTTTCCTATATATTATTTTCATTCACTTATAGTCTGAACTGCTTTGGAATCATAGGTTATTTTTAAACTGCAGAAATAAATTATACAAGTGAAAATGCAGAAATCGTCATACAACTTTTTTCTGATAATTTTCTATTTAGAAATAGCAAGGGAAACTTTTGCATTGCTGTGGCACAGATTTTACCCAGCATGTCAGCAAAGAGTGAGGAAGATGGTACTATAGGTGTTGTAACATAATGCTCCTTATTTCATAGTTACTGCTGCATATTTGGGGACTTGGAGGAGGAAGGAAAGAGTTCATACAGCTTGATGGAGCCTTAATAATCATTGCAATCTATGTTTTGTACCATACTCATAATCAATAGATTTCTTTTTTTCTGTAGCAGATGGGGCAGATGATCAATGATCTTTACCTCTCTCAGGGATTTGTATTTTATGTTTTGATTTGCATTCTGCCTGCATGAAGCAGAGGAGTTTCTTTTGTTCACTTTTTAGATAGAAAAATATGATTTAAATACTATGTTGTTTTTTTCCTTCTTTGTAGGAGATGTAATTAAGACATAGCTTGTTTTTTTTTGTTGTTTAAGGTTTTTTGCCAATTTATTGCCACCACCTTTGAAAGCCATCTGAATTCCTGGGGAATAAAAAAGTGACCTCTCTTCAGTGCTTAGACAATGTCTCTTAAATTAGGGAGGCATTATAATTCACCCACTGGAGATGGTAGGAAAACATAAGTGTTACGCTGCAGTGGGACTTGACATAGGGCTTAGTGCTTATACGTGAAACATCAAATGAAAAAAAGGCTTACATGGGTCTTCCGCTGATTTGGATGTCTCACTGCTGAGATTGGCCGATATAGAGCATTTTACTGACAGCATGTTTTCAGTGTGTAGGCGGCTGTGTAACTTGCTTTTAATTGTATTCTGATTATGCTCTGCAGAGCTGGCATGCTATTTGTTTTACTGCCTAAGCTGTCATAGTGCTAAATCCCATGTTTGCACTTCTGAACTAACCAGCAGTAAGGTATCCTTTGCTTGGTATTTTCTTTTGCGTAGCTGCTCTAGGTTTCACACTCTTATCTGGGGTGGAACTGGTAGTGGAGTTTGCATGCAAACTATGGAAATGTTTACATTTCTGAGGACTGAAAAAACTGCTTAAGACTAAGTGACAGAAAAAGAAACTGCGTAATGCCTCTGCAAAGAGTCCTATGCTTTCTAAACATTTGAGAAATCTGGATTGTCAGCACTCGCACACATGTTAAATAACATGTATGATTCACTGGAAGATCATTATCAGAGGTAAAGCAGAAACTCAGTTGTTCAGCTAGTCTTTTGCTCTGCCCTTTAGACTCATCTGTTCAGACGGAGCAGCCATTGAATCCTTCGTCTCTGATACTCACACTTGCTTACAAATATGAAATTTATTTCCTTAAGATGAAACATCATGGTAATGTTTTAGAATATTATCTGTTATATAGAGTCTTAGTGGGCAGTAGTTAACAGTTAGTACTACTACTTATTAGTATTTCGTCTTACAGTCTTAGTGTATGTATGTGCTGGTTTTGTAGTGTGGATATTTAATACATGATCCAGAAATAACATTTATTAAATGTATTTACACTGGCGAGCAGCTTCTCTGGAAAGTAGCAAACAGTCCCTAATTTTCCATTCCACATAGAACTGCAGTAGCATCAGGTTATAAGAAATACCTTTGGAGTAAAAGTAATCCTCTTTTTATCTCTGTCTTAATATTATGGAAATTAGCTTACTTGGGGCTTGCTTTGCATTAAAAAACCCAAACCCTTTAGTCTGCTAGAAATGCCCATTATTTGGATATGCTGTTGATTTAAAATCTCTCAGTAGAATAACATGGATAGATTCTTGAGGAAACACAAATACCTGCCTGTGATAAGTTCACAAAGTCATGATGGTGAAACATTTGTCAATAGCATCTGCAAATGCTTCCCTCACCTGCCGGTTATGTTACCATCATCAGGTGTGGCCAAATACTGTGGAACTTCTTCGTTTTCTCCTTTTTTGGTGTTGGTATGGTATCAGTCCCATGTGTGAGGAGTATCTGTCAGCATTAAGTGTAGCACACAGAGGCCTCAATTACTTCTCAAAGTAAACTAGATTGCCAGGTGTAACCTACTTGTGACTCTTATTTGATATGTTAGTTGTACATGTTATAGTCTCAAAAACTCTTGTGTGATTATGTGTGTTCTTGAGCAGAGGGATAGATTAAGATTAGGGAGAACATCAAAACTGCAGTTAAAATGAAGCAAGATGAGTTAAAGCCAAGTTATTAGAGATCCCTTTGAAGTGTTTACAGATTAAGCCCTGTCTCTTTTAAGTGGGATCTGCCTTTCAATATTTAAATAATAAGACATGACAGACAGTGTTTTTCCAAACGATTGTTGTATGCCTATGCTGTGTTGTAAGGCATCAGGCCAAAGGCAAGTGACTTCAGTTGCAGAAAAACTGTAGTAATCCTCTAAATTCACTGCTGGAATATCTTTCTGCCAATATTAAGCAGACATTTTGAAGGCGCGAAGATCACACAGTAATGCACCTTCAGATGAGTGTTGCAGTTGACAATGTGACACTGGCATTGGCTAGAGTTGGGTATGGCTTTGAATGTGATGTTTATGTTTCAGGATAGATAATAGATATACCTGTGTAGATGTTTTAATGACATTTTACAAGAAACAAATGTATTATCCCTTGATCAAATTGAAACGCTGCCTATTCCTGCTACCTGTGCTAATCTATTTTGTCCTGCCAATCTTAATACAATTGTTAGAACAAGCACAGGAGACCTGGTGGACTGTACCCACGTATACGTTAATGCAGACAAAGGCAAACTGAGTCTGAGAGTGCTTTTCTGCATAGAAAGCAACAGCTGGCTTTTCATGTGTGTATCTACATATTCAGAAAACTGTTAACATTTCCACTGATAATTCTACGTATTCATAGCTATACCCAGAATTACTGTTTTTATAGTGTGAAATAAAAAATAGTTTTTTGATTTGGTCTCTGTACAAAGTGCTTTTTCCTCAGAGAACCTGCAGTACAAAAGTTCATGGAATCATAGAATGATTTATGTTGGAAGGAACTTCTGCAGGTCATCTAGTCTAGCTTCCTAAGATGAAATATAACAAGAGAGACAAACAGGACACAGGAATGGAATAATCAATATAAATACAAAAAGTGTGCGATTCACATCCAGGTCTGAATAGGTCCAGTCACTGCCTATGGTCCGTGGATGCAGTCATCCGTGTATTAACAAGTAATGGTGAGTTTTAACAAGTCCTTTGAGGGACAGCTTGATTGGTAGGTGCACTGATGGAGAAGGGGAGGGAAAGGTAGGCCTGTTTCTGCTTTCCACTGTAAAAAAAACTATCTACCATTTTATAAAATTAAATTTACGTTCTGTTGAAAGGTTTCTGTGCTTGGTTTTAAAAGCAAGATACCACCTGTATGTACTGGAATGAGATACACAGTTCTGTCAAGTAATGATATTTATTGGGAAAAAATAATCGTAATAATGGCTTTGCATAATTACAACTATATTTCATGTAAACATGGTATCCTAGACCCTATCTTCTGTGCAGTCTTACTACAGCGTGTGTATTTTCATCCTTTCCCTTGAGAGCTGTTGCCTATAATTTCTATTGAGTCACCTCATAGACTGATGTAGAGGGGAGTGTATTAATGGCTGGTAGTAGTTGGTCTTTTAGTAGGAGATTGGGACTAGATAGGATGTTACCTTCATCTGAGGTGGAGGGAACACATTTCAAAAATAGTAATTGTAAAGTAAAGCTTCCTCTGTCTGAAAGAATCTTGAATATGTACATATGCCTATGGTGGGTACAAATCTGTCCTGGCTGCTTGTCAGCAGAAACTTGATTTCATGAGATTCTCCTTTCCTAAGGATCAAAACCTCTTTTTCCTGATAATGGGAAACCCGAGACCTGGTACCTGAGATGTTGCTAAGCAGCTGGCATGCTCACTTGGTTCCAGAAGTCTTTTTCAAGAGGATGAATGCTACAAAATTATTATCTGTAGGTCTTCAGGACTTGTTTAGTCCCAGACCTGCTAATGTGAGCTCAATATGCATCTTGTTTTTTGTGGGTCACTTTCGGTAAAAACCCCTGCATTCCATACCTTCATTTTCCTATTTATTTTTTTGGTGCCTTTTAAAGTAAAAAAAGGCTGCTTTTTTTTTTTTTTTTTTTTTTTTCAGAAAGAAGATATTCCTTTTTAACATGGTGCCATTCAATCCATATCTGATGCCTTTTTAGTGTATTTATCTGCATTGATAATGGTAGGAATATCAAACGCCATTTATTAAGGTTGTCATTGCTGGAACCAAAAGTGTCTAACTGTAGTGCCTTTAGTATGATGAAGACTGGCTACCCCCTTCCATGTTGCATCACTGCCATTTTCTACAAAGATACCTGCAGAGTTATTGTCAGGGCTTGTTGAAGCAGCCCGCTAAGTTCCAAGAAGCTGAATATTTTCCTTCCTTGACATTTTGTTCTGATATAAAGAAAAAGAGAAACTAAAAACGAGGTTACACAGCAATATGGCTAGCAAATTCATATTAAATTTAATACGTATCTCTGATAATGCTAGAGCTCTCTAGGAAAAAGTGGTTCTTGATTTCCCAAACTTCCCAATCCAGTCAGAGCAACAGCCGCTGTGACCCACAGCAGTAGCTGAAATGTGTGGGCAGTACCCACTGCACCCGCACAGGCTGAGTCAGTTGTGCTGAAGCAGGACCAGTGGTACCAGTCCCACCCTGGGAATCTCTCCCTCGAGATGCATCAGTCTCCCTGCATGTGTGGAAGCTGTTACATAGCATGTGTGTGCTGGAGCTCTGAGCCTGGGTGGCTGTAGCCATGGCACTGTGGGTGTTTTTCCTTTTTGGGGGATATTTCAGTTTTGCTTAGAAGTAATATTTTCAGTTTAGCAGTACTCTTTGCTGAAAGGTTCAGGTTAAATTCCAAACAAAATTGCTGTATCATCACGAAATCCCCTGTGGTTTATCCTGGTATAAGAGTAGCTGCGCAACTGGCAAATACTTTCTTCTGTGCAGAAGGTCATTTTTTGGTAATGTGCACATGACACACAATTTTCAAGTTAATGAAGTTTTCTACTTGCAACAATTAAAGGCACAATATTTGGCAGCATTCCTACTAAGAAATACAACCTCAGAAGATTGCTTTTTAATGATTTTTTTTTTCTAATTTCAAAGATGTATTTGGATCACAAGTTAAACAAAATGATAATTTTATAACATACCTTTGGAAACTATACCCAGACACAAACTTCTAGCTTCTCCCTGTCAAACACAAAGGTGCCATGCAAGAGGTTCTGTTACATGAGGGAAATAGAAAGAAATTACAGAATTCTCACAGATGTTTAAAGGGGAATTGAAAAGTCTCTGCTGTTTCAGAGCCTTTTGGGTATCGGATGTCATATTTTGTCTTGTGTAAAATGTTTTCCCCTAATGTGGAGATAACTATCAGTATCACATAATATGAAAGCTTATTAATCATTCATGCATCTTGTATTGACTATTTCTAAATGTACCTTCATATATTATCAAGAAGACACAGGCAAAATAATTCTGAAGGTGGCAGTAATTTATGGTAAGAATTCCTATTTTTGTCTGCTGCAGGTTTTAGGATTGCTGTAAGCTCTCCTTGCTTAGGGGACAGCTGAATGTCTCTCAAGCAGTTTCCTGATGAGTAGTATTTTCAGTTTCCATTCTTTTTGCCACTTCTTTCCAAAACTGTCAACGTTTTGGTTTTGGTTTTTTTTGTTGTCCGTCATCCATCCATCCGTCCGTGTCCGTCCCCCCCCCCCACAGTGGAAAGCAGGAGGGTGCTTGTGTTTCATTGCTAGGTTAGGTGGATTGGTAGATGAGCTGCTTATTATGTGTCAGGTGAGAAAAGTCCACGCACCATCTTCCTGGGCAGCAAACCTGGAGAAGGAGCCTCTTGCTCTTGGGATGGGATGGAGGGGACTAATAGGTCAGGCTGAGTAGAGCAGGAAATAATTCCTTGATGAGAGTAGCTGTACTACAGGGTGGAACAAGAGGGGCTTCCAAGTTGGTCTGCCCAAGGTGTTTGGGTGGGAGACCACTTCCTTGGAATGGTTATTAAAAGCTGGGACTGTTGAGTTGGATTTAACACAGTTTCTATTTTAACTTGCTCTGTTTTACTGTTCAGCTCTATAACAGGATGTAAGTGAGGAATGCTGTCTGTCTGTATTCCAGTTCCCAATCTGTTCGGGATTTAGCTGTTTGGGGAACGTACAGTAGACGATGTTACTTAAATAGAAAGTTTTCCTCTTTTGGTGCCTTGTGTTGCTCTTGTTGTTTGGAACTAATGGAGGATGCCGCTTACCGGTCTGAAGCTTTCTCTTCCAATTATAGTTCTAAAAATGAATTTCACAAGCATGTCAGACTTGTTATATATACAGTAAAATTGTTCCCTCAAATTATATCTGGCTCCCTCAAATTATATCTGGCTCCCTCAGATATATTTCATCTGTCTGCCGTTTTTGTTTCACTTGGCAGATAGAAGGTGGCAAGAAAAGTCTTTAGGATAAATCTTTAGATTGGAGTTGTCAGAGCAGCCTAAGGGAATTCAGGTGTCCAAATCCCTGCTCCAGCCAGAGGCTTTAAACCAGTGTTTTATTCCTGCCTATCAGCTCATCAGCAATGATGGGGCCAGATTAAGTCTTTCCATTCAATCAGGTTTTGTGGGCAAATGTTTACTGAGTGTCTGACACTGAGCCACTGGCTTTTTTCTACAGCACCTGCTTTACACCCCAGGGGTTTCCCTTTCAACCCAAGTACTAGTCAGGGCCACACTGGCTTCCCTGTAAGGTCAGGTACATCCAGCCCAGTATGCAATTGTGCGTCTGTAAAATACCATTTGCCAAAAATACTCTTTTTTTTGTAAGATTGAATTTTCCACTATTGATTTTTATTGTAATGAGGGATTATAGTACCAAAACAAAAACTGATAGTGGTTAAAATAAACTAATTTTCATGTTGTTTATATCGCTGAGGATTGTGCCTATAAAGATTTTATTGACTACAGCATTGTGGATGTCTCATTAAAAACATACATCATTGAACACTGGCATCTTTTATTATGTCATAAAACTGCAATGCTACATAATGTCTGATTTTTTCACTCTACTGTGGTATAAAGCTAAATCCTGCTTTCCTTTCAAAAGGTAGTTTTATACTAGCAAGATTAGTGCTAAATTTTACCAACCTCAGCCATATTCCTCAGGGGAAGATGAGACAAAATTCAGTGAGATGGTTTTGCGGTGGAATTCTTTTTAATCAGTCTCTACAATCCGATAGGTAGTGTAAGGCGGGAAGTCTGTTAACTGACTTAAAGAAATAGAGCTGCCTGATTTAAATTTAAATTGTATTGTTCAGCAATGTTGTGTAATTAGATGGGGAAAGCAGGAAAGTCCCTTTATTAGAGATGTCTTTGTAGACAGTAGCCGTGAATGCCACAGTGGTTGATGCTAATTACCATATTTTGTTTAAACTTGCATCTAAATGAAAGGATCATTCAGTTCAGAAGCTGCAGCCATACAAAAACCACAAGTGCAGTTGAATTGCTGCTGCCAAGCAGATGGGGCTTTGATCAGAATAAGTTATTTGCAGCTTTATTGTCTGGCTGCCAGGGTGGGGCTTGTATTGAACCACCTCACTCAGAAGAAGGGGAAGGGGAGAAATGGGTCTTGCTCATCTGAGATAAGTTTATGGGAGAATTTTCCCATTCTTAGATTATTTTTGCAGATGAAAATCCAGGCTTGAAAAGAACAGCAGTAAGGTACTCGATATTGGGCTACTCTAACATGTAAGGTGGTTTTGGTAGGAATACGTTGGTATGTTTATTTTAGTTTTAGCATGGGAAGAGGAGGAACAGAGAATGTTGAGCACAGCTGACTTGACATTTTTCCAAGGTCAATTCTGTCTAGAGCATATGAGTTAAAACCCCCACTATTATAGTTTTTCGTGGATGTATTTCATAGTGTGTGGGACGGATAAAAACTTAGCAGCTTCACACATCTCAGACGCTTTCTACAAAGACAGTGTTGGAAACTGGACGATTTACAAAGCCATCAAGAGAGTAGGATTGGGGTAAGTGAGAAGATGCAGGAGAAGGGACAACAGTATGCTAAAAGTTTAGTGGGTTGGGGGGGCTGTATTCGTTACATAGCATTCCTGGGATGTATAGAGGGATCTTTGATTACAGCAATTTACTGGTACAAAAACTGATTTCTAACAATGAGTGGAGAAGGTAGTAAACATTATCTGACATTGTGTGGATATGAGGTGGGAAATGTGTATAGATGGAATATACTAAAGTATAAAAGTAGAAATGATCACTGTACAACAGGAGTAGCCTGAGCAATACATAGCAAACTTAATTTTCTATTTTTAAATTATATTGATTTTCCTCAGTCTTGTCTTCCAGTGAAAGCAAAAGCCTAAAAGTGAGAATTAATAATTGCTTCTGTGATCTCGTTAGTTGAAAAGGATAGCTATGAACACGGTCTTATTTTGACCTGTACCATATCTATCTACATCAGGCATTGAAGCTTTCTCAAGCATGGAAAGTCTTTCACATGCAAAGACAGAAAGGAGAGGAGTGGGGGGTAGGGGAAAAGCCAAACCCAAACCTGATAACTGAATTTCTTGAGTGTTGCACTACAAATACTGTGGCAGGACAGTATCATTTCCAGGCAATTGCAATCGGGAATATTTGGAGGCTACTTCAGAATTATGTTTTTTTTACTTTTTTCTAGGATGATAATCCTGTTTGTGTGCATGTTAGTACATGCTGCTGCTCAGAGTATTTGGGATTTGGCTCTCACTATGCAGATGAAGCTTGATAATGGTTTAACCCCAAATAACTGTGCATGGTCTTAAATTGGTCTAATGTTGATATCTGTGTGATTAGTACAGTTGAAGTGGATTCGAGATAAAACTGTAGACTTGCTGAGACTGACTTCCATTTACACTTAGTTGATATCAAAACAAAAAACAAAACCCACAAAAAAACCCCCAAACCTCCAAACCCAATCATTTTGATTTCACTTCTAGTCATCTCTCTGAAAAAAAGATCTCCATGGTGGTTTACACATAAGAGGGTTTCAAAAGAAAACGTTATAACAATCTAGTCTTTGTGTCAGATTATCTTAGGAAAAAAAAAGGCATGAAAAAGTTTGAACTCAAAGGGTAGTTCTTCGCACGTAGAAATTTTAATGCCATTTTATAAGTTAAGCTTTGTTTTAGAAGCACAACAACACAGATGTCTTTGTTCTAAGTAAATCGAGTGCTCCTCTTAAAATAAATAAATATGAGAACTGTTTTTGTAGTAAAAAAGAAACCCAAATTTGAGATGCTATGTTAAATCAAGCAGATTGTAGAAGTGAATTCCTAAGCTTGTTTCAGAATTTTTACCCCCCCCTTGTCTCCCAAATGAAACCATAGTAGAGCATATGTTTCAGCAGTTTATGCGGTAGAGTGTTATCATTAACATTAGCAATCTGCTTTTCTAAGTGTAGTGAACACAGAGTTAAAGGAATTTAAAAGGATGTCCCCCTGTCGTAAGTGGTATGGTAAAACATGAATGAGATGCCCAACAAATCTCCAGCTCTTCTGCAGAGGTGAGATGCCATAACTATACACTTATGAGTAAGGCATTCAAATACATGTTCTCAGACTGCATTAATCTGATTTTCTGAAAGATCTTGGAGGAATTTGAAACCTCGCAGGGCATAATTTTTTGAAACTCTGCGAAACTGTAGGACAGTCTTCCCCCCCTCCCCCCATGAGTGGTGGTGGATAAGCAAAACCTTTTTGTCATATTTTTCGCAGTAATATAACTTTAAAGGGGGGGGGCGGCGGGAAGGAAATAGTTTAAAACATACTTTCTATAAATTTTGGCTCTTCTCCAGGTACAGAAGGCATCAGTGGTGGTGGAAAGAGAAGGCATTGGTGGCAGGTGGAAAGCAGAGACTTTGAGGCTTTTGGTTTTTTTTTTTTTCATTGTGATGGAGAGTTTTGATTCCACTCAGCTGTAGAACTCGGCTCATGTTTTGATCATATACAGCTTGAATCTAGTGTGCTGCCAGCATAGCAAAAGAGTTTTTGTTGTCTTGTATTTGAGAAACGTATGGTGGATTACGTGGATAAGCAGAGTCTAGTGTCTGCTGACCACTCATGCTCAGGGTTGGATAGTAGGACACATGTTAATTGCTCCAAGAGATGAGCCTGCTGCTTCTCACTGTTACTGCCTCATACCAGTGGAATGATTGGCGTGGACTAGGGTAAATGCAGAGTCGTGCTTGCTGGCTCTTGAGGTTTTCACCACAATGTCAGAGAGCTTTTCTTTCATCAGTAAAGCCTTTTTATCAGTAAAATGTTCAGGTCAGTCCTCAAACTGAATTTGCAGGTTACATGTTACTGCATAATTGAAATACTTTTTGCTACTGAAATAATCCTTGACATACAGTAACATGCAGTTTGGAACTTTTAAAAAATGAGATTGAAAATTTTTTAATGTTGAACTTGGTATGGTAAAGAATAATATATCTCCCAATACTGTATTGTTTCAAGACCTGTGCAGATGTCTAGTCCTTCCACTAATCCTTTGCATGAAGCTAAGAGCAGATGTTGCAATTTGTTATCTTGACAGCACAATGAGTGTTGCATTCTGATTTGCAGTTTTAAGTATTAATGGTGAAGTGCTAAGAGGTGATAAGGAACATAACCGGTGTGAAGTAATGAGGAAAGCATGTTTATAAACAAGAGTATTTACTGTCGATGTCCATTTATCACCAAGTTATGCTAGAGACCAATATATCTTTCTTGGCTGGTTTGTGTCTTTATATTTGGATATTTTTATATGAATAAAATAAAAAATTATTACCTAAAGAGAACTGTACTTATGTAGCTTGGGTTTTTTTGCTTTCTTTTTTGAAACTTCAAGGTATTTCATGAACCATTATCATAATGACCTTTTGATTCACAAGTTTCTGTTCTTATTAGTGGTTAACTAAAAAAATATAAGGTGACAGCTTTGTGGCTGCTGTAGTGATGGTTTGAAAATAAGAAATGCAGCTTTTTTTTTTTTTTTTTAACCAGGAAGGAGTAAAAAGCAAACCAAATTCCTGATCATGTGTAAATAATCTAAAATTGGCAGGAATTCGGCGAAGAACTTCCCAAATTGTTAAGTGTGGATTACAGCCATTTGGCATGTTTTTCTCAGTTCTGCAATGTCATGTTGTAGTACAGTAGCTGGATGATTTTACCATATTTTGGGAGACTATGTGAGTACTTGAAAGCTTTTATGCAGTGACTTCAGTCTTTTCAGCCTCTCAGGAAATAGTTCTATTTTTGAGTATTTGAGTTTAATCAGTGCCTGTGGAAAGCATTAAGGATTACAAAAGCAAAAAGCTCTCTGGGTTATGGATTTCTGTTCCTTAGTATCTGCAAAGCTGCCGGTGTATTTTGGGTAGTTTTCTGATTTATTTGGGGAAATGAGTGTTCCATAGGTTGAGGGTGAAATTACAGTGTATTCATGCTGTTGTACAGAGCTTCTATCTTTAGACTCCTAATTGAGGCTCAGAGGATTCCTGTATAGCTAAAAGTAAGACATAGGTACCCCCAGCAGGTGGTTTATAACTTAACTATAACAACTCTAATTGCTCTCTAGAGGAGTACGCCCATATCCATATAGGAGACACCATACATGTGTCTTGGTATGGGGTTGTGAGGAGAGGAGACTCCTAACTTAAGTACAAAAAGGTAAACGTCTGAATTAAGTACTATGACTATCCCCTTTTGTGTCTAGTGTGTATGATTATACAGGGGCATACAAATCAAGTTGCGAACTGTAAATTCACACCGTTGCCTATTATGTGCTGTCTTCCACGGGCAAGCGCTCAGTAAAAGGGAGGGAGTGCTGACTCTCCTGGTGTTGAACATACTCAAACATTGTGGGCTCTGGACTTTCAGCCACACCTTAGCAGTTACGCTTCTTCAGGCTTTCAGAGCTCTTGATGATCTCATTTTATAAACATACTTGTTAATGCCTCTGAATCACGACAATCTGAGAACCTATTGATGTGGAAAGGTTGCTCCATACAAGATTTTCATCTCAATGGCATGCTTTAATGTAGATTTAGTGTATTCAATGACTGTTGGTTGCCCCATGTGTAGCAAGTTATGATTAACTTCTGTTTTCTGTGTAGTAGAATTTTCATGAAATAATGTTTGTGGAACAATACCTGTGCAAAGAAATAGTCCTCATATTCATGGCAAATCTGCCACTCATTTCAAAGTGAGCCTACTTATAAAACAAGTCTAGGTGTAATTAAGGAAATAGTTTTAAAAATGCCTGTCCTGACAGTTCATAATAGTTTTGTAAACTTTCACCAAAACTTGAAAATTTTACAGGGAAAACTTAGTAGGGCATCAGTAGAGCATTTAATCTGGATGTATGGTTGTGTGATAGATGTGTGAAAAAGCATGTTAATCTAATTTTTTAAAAATAAGAAATAAAGCTTAATAGATCCTAATCTAAGAAGGTTTTCCTGCATATTTCTGAAATTAACCTACTTCAGAGTAGGTTTACTAGTAGACAGAGTAGGTTCACTGGTAGAACACTGAATAGTTTTAGTAAATTGATCCTTTTTGCTCTGCTATAAGAAAATCTACATGGTGAATTGCTTAAGGAATTGTAGTTAACTCATACATTGAGAATTACTTTCTTCTAGAGAGAATCTAATTGTGCGTTTAACCAATTTCAGGACAATTTCCTTATTTAGAGCAGAACTTTACTTTTGCAGAAGAGGCCTGGAGGGACAGACTGCAAAGGAAACGGGGAGAGCTTCCTCCAGGTTGTTTTGTTAAGGTGGTTTTTCCCTTACAAGACTTTCTCCTCTCTATTGGCTCAAGGTCAGCAGTGACTTTTCCTGGCTTGCCTGAAGCACAGCAGTAATAAGAACACACTTCTGGAAATGTCTGTTGCCCTTGGAACTAGCCCTTAGAAAGGGTTTTGTCTTTAAAAGTGTGGAGGAGCAACATTCAGCCTTAGCTTAATTACTTTTCATTAGATTCATAGTTTGTAGGATGGGAGACTGCATACGTTACTTATGCTCCCTGAAGATTTCTTCCTCCTCTGTCCCCTCCCTTGCTGACCTTGCAGAGATACTTGACTGGAGCCAGAGCTGCAGTGGTGCTGGCTGACACAGGAATGGAAGAGGGGGAGATCCAAGCCTGAACTGCACAGCCATTAAAGCTGCTCTTCAGTATTTGCCAACCGTAATTCCACTGGAGTTTTACATTAATTAGACTTTGGTACATTGTCTTGAAGATTAGTTAATCTTGTCATTGTTTTCATGCTGCTTACTAATACAATTAACAGGTATTAATCCCTATGCTTTTTAAGAAATGAACAATAATAGAATTTCCATATCAGCTTGTTTTTTGCAAGCGTCTTTCCTGAGCTATACGTTTATGGCAAGATAGTACTAAATATTGCTATCTGCAGCTCTACTAGGTTTAAAAAGTCCACCATTTAATTTGAAATGGCTTAAGGAGCCCTAAAAATACATTTGAGTTATAGTCAGCTTCTTAACATACTTCAGGTACCTCTACCAAATATTGATTTATTTTATTTTATTTTATTTTTAGATTTCCATATTCTCAAAACAACACTACTTCAAATTACAAGTTCAGTTGTCAGCGGCATGAATTAATGTTATCAATAAATCTTCCTTCCTCCACATAGTAATTTTCTAGAGCCTGCATTTTGCTATGTTTTAATGAAAATAAAGTTGATGCCTTATTTGGCTAAATGATGATTGAGATTTTGTTATGTACATGGTTTGGATATTTTTCTATTTCATCTGGCTCAAATTGGTTATAATGGGTCCTATGTTTAATGTTTTTTTAATTATTTCCCATCAACATTTTAAGCTACATGTCTCATGGTCTCAATGTTACATAATTAAATCAGACCTTAATAATAAATGGGATCTTAAAATTATTTAACTCAGTTTTTAATAGATATGTTTAGCATCTCCATTTTAGTAATCTCATAAGGAGATTATCTTTTACTGAGGAATCAAAAATGTTTCTGTTATTTTGTTGGTAAAAGTCTGTAGATTTGAATGAGACTTTTTCTTAGCTTGAATTTTTGAGGTGTGTTTTTTCCTTAGGATAATTTTCTTGTATGAGGAGAAATATCAACACTTTTTTTGTGTAGTGAACTAACTTTCTTCTGTAGTGAAAGTCTGTAAATATATCTAGTTGATCTAACATTTTAAAATGTTGGTTGAATTGTATTTATTTTTTTCAATTATCTGGATCCACTTGAAGGAGAAAAACCCGAGAATGTTCTCAAAGTCGAGTGTAACTATCTAGTAGTCCAGAGAGAGAAACACATTCACATGGAACCATGTCTCAATAGCAGGATTTCAAATGTTTCAAAAGCAAACAAGCAATTATTTAAATAATAGAACAAACACCTGCTCCTTAAAAGCCAAAAGCAAAGAAAATCCCCCCCCCCACGCCCCCCCGCAAAAACCCAAATCCAGAAGCATAATCTTTGGAAAAAAATGAGTTACTGCCTTAGGAGTTTGCTGACGTGAAAGATGATTCCAAGCTCACCAGTTGAACAATATAGTCAAGTTTATAGCGTTCGCTTTAAATAAATGTTCTTTGAGTGCCTCTTTTTACTGAACATGTTTTTTTGTTGTTTTCAGTTTTCCTGTAGCGTCCTCCTCCTTTCATCTTCTAGATTTTGAATACATTTTTGACAAAGTGTGATTTATTTTAAAAAAAAAAAGGAAAGAAAAAAGCTTTATGCATCTTATATGTGGGACTTCTTCTTTAACCGAAGAAAATTGTAAAGGATCTTGTCAAAGTTGATTTCTTTGTGTTGATCTAAAGAACTCAAGTTAAAAGCTTTTTGAAGTGTGTAGCAACTGCAGCAGCGTTTTCTATGGATGGGAGATCAGAGCTATATAATTAAATAGCTAGCTGCATATATATAACATCTAAAAGCCTGCTATCTTGTCCATTAAATAACTTTTAATTTAAAAAATCCTGCAATTAACCATGTGGTAATATTGTGGTATGATTAAAGGAAGTTTTATTTGAACGAGAATTCATTTATTTGCTAACGAGAACACGGTTTGGCAACATACTATTTAACTCCATCTCTGAATCAAGCTTTCTGCATAGTAGTAATATTATTACAGTTTAATGATAGAGCTGCTGACTTACAGTTTAACTGGCATGCAATTACAAAGCTTCTTGAGCAGCCTGTTCTCATCCCCAGCTCCACTGCTAGAGACTTCCATGGATGACTGCCCCAGAAATGGCTGACACTTTGTGGTCATGGTTCACTTCAGCATCCCACAGCAAAATATTTGGGGGAGAGAGGCCTGTGTTCCTGAATTATTTCTGGAGGGAGGATTGAATATCCCACCCCTACTCTATTGAATCAGGTTTAATGGGGAACACTGAACTTCTAAAACAGGTAACAGTGAAATCTTCTTCCACACCCTCCACCATTGCCTCCTGTGACCATGTGCTCAAGCTTTGTTTTACTTTCCTCCTGCATAGCTCTTGGAAAGAGTATCCATGTGAGATCATTCCCTGTCTAGGAATAGGTGGGTGGTGAATGTGGTTTCATGCTCCTCTGACCTGCCTCAGTGGGCTGTCTTGAGTACCAGCCACCTAATGAGGTACTTCTAGTGAGGATGACAGGGTTGGTTTTTCTTCCAGCTTCACTTTCTCTGGGCTGCTGGAACAGAGTAGCTGCATTGACTTGCTAAAGCCCACTGGAGGTTAGTGTCTCACTGGAATCAAGTGTCCTGTTTTGCCTTCTCCTGCTGGAGACACCTGGATGTTCCAGGGAGCTCTCGCTCAGCCAGTACCAAAAATACTGAGGATGTGCTGCTAGGACAATATCCCTCAGATGGTCGCTGATGTCTAATGTTATGCTGCTGAATGTGATTATTTCAAGTCATATTGAAACACGAGCTGGTTTCGTCATAAAGTACCTATGTAGTAGACCTCTGAGCATCATCTGAAATTTAGAAGTCACAGAAATTCTCTTATCGTGTATTTTGGGATTGGACTGATTGCTGCAGGATATGAAAGGGAACAAAGTTCATTTGAACCCTCCTTCCAGAAGGTTTAATGCTGAACTTTAAGTTTCCTAACCCATGATTGAAATAGTTGTCTCTAATGCTTTCTTCATGTGAAAAATCCATGGCAAAAGTAGTTAAGCATATGATCTCCAGTAACATAAGGGATATATCATTTTGATTTGGCTCATGCTGACGGTGTTCTACGTACTGTGTGAAAACAAGGAGAGGTGACAAGATTACAATGTTTCCTTCCCTTTTTCTGAACAAAGAGGATAGTTTTTCCATGTGTGTTTCATACTAAACATTTTAGGTCCTGTGTCTTTTCTCATCAAATGTTCAGTTCTGCTTTTTTTGTACTTCTGAAATAGACTGCATCTTTCAGTTGTAAGGAATGCAACTGACGGTACAGAAGGGGTAAGAAAATGTCTTTGGCGAAAATGTCTTTGGCAAAAGTGTCCTAGAAATTAGGCTTGAAACAGGAAAGCGCAGTTTTATATGTCTGTAGGTATGTATTTAGGTATCATCAGTGATGTATATGTATGCTTTGAAAGGTCTGCTGTTTTGTTTTGCAAGTGTGTGATATGGTGGGTAGCTAATGTATGAGACGAATGTGACCTTGCTGGCTCAGAGGGCTATGTTGGACAATGGCAGGACAGGGCAGAGCCTTCTGTGGCACTGAACTGTAACATGCTTTGTTTAGATCAAAACTCAGCAAACAAATGTTTGGGAGTGTATTTTTGGTGCTGAGTTTTTTTTCTAAATGGTACTTCATAGGCTTCTAATAAAACAGAAAGGGAGCCTGTAAGTAGTATCAATTATCCCCAAATATGTTGCAGAGTGAGTGAGTTTGCTTTTTTGGAAGGCAATTCTGATGAGTTTCTGCATGTATTCAAGACAGGTTTTATTGTTCTGGCAAACTACCGACATGTCTGACTGCTTAGCATAGTCATATGCTATTATTATCAGTTAACTTTCTGAACTCAGGCACTGAACAACACAAGATTCCTGTTAAATTTTCTTTTTCTTTCTTGGCCAAATTGTTCTTCTGTCATATGACAGAATTGGGAAGAAGTTACTGTTCAAACATATCCATTCTTTTTGACAGAACAATCTGCAAATGTAGATACTAAATGTTCCATTTCATAACATGTATATAGAATGCATAAGATATTTTATAATATATTTGGAGTATACCCTGAAGATATAGTTTATTAATAGAGCTAAACAATGACTGATTTGTTTCCATTAAAGATGTCTTTTGATAAGTTTCTGATTAAAAGAAAGAAAAAAAAAGTAGTTTTCTCTAAAAAAAGTGAAAACAGCTGAAATGCATGCAATTCAGCATTATGAAATGCGTAATACTATGCAATTATTATTTTAGATACAAACCAGTTAATCTTTCAAAGGAAAGGAGTTCTTGGTATATCCAATTTCATGTACTGGCTGCACTTCTGGTGTCACTGAGCGATGTGCATGACAGCACTTCTTCCAAACAAGCAGTTCTCTTGTTAAAATGTTTGGATCATGGCATCCAGGAAGAAATAAGAGGTGATTAGCTTGTAGGTAGGAATGCTGTGTTGCAGACAATGTGTTGATCCAATTACCGGGGGGGGGGATTAGAGTTTATGAAGTCCTTGTTTAACTTCCAGCATAGAAAAATGTTCATTTTTCCTCTCTTGCTCTCTACAGTTTTCATTAAATGTCCCTTCCTCCTAGTGAATTCAAGGAAACTCAAGCTGTTAACTAGCTTGTAGGATGGTGTCTGTGGCATGTTGGAGTTTGTCTCAAGCTAAATACAGGCTAAAATTTGGGAAGCAGACTCATCTTAGAGATGAAATATACAGTAGCGTTAACGCTTAAGAAAAATAGGTTGATACAATGGAAATTCTGCCTAGCTCTTAGCTACATCAGTATGAACAGGATCATCTAACTTATGACTTCATGTATAACTCCAAAGGTGGACAAACAAAGCATCTCTCTTAACTGCAGATACACACTTCATTTTCATTTTTGAGGGTTGGAGCTCTGCTGTGATAGATACGAAAGAAATCCTGAGTCTCAGGGTTTAGGGGCTTTAACACCAAAATTGCAGATAACAAAGGGGACTCTATACGAGTCCTGAATAGTTTTTCCTTCTTCCCCTAAATAAATTAACATAGTCTTGTTCGATTTCTTTTTTACATCTTTAAACTTGCATTCTGTCTTCTTTGTGCTGATATGGCAGTGACATGTTTCTATATTTGCTTATCTCGATCTCATTCAAAATTCACACGCTTCCTGAATATTAGCTCTCCTGGCTTTACTCCTCATCCTTATTCTTCTGTGACCTGCTATACTTGTCGGACCAGCTGTTACTATGATACTACCTTTTCCCCCATCTGGAAGGCAGATGGGCTAATCCACAAAGAGCCACTATTTGTTCATGGATCAATTTTCAGAGAGTCTAATGTGAACAACTGACAACCTTCCCAAAGATGCTGAACATGTCCACACCTGGGCAATGTTCCACAAAACAAGAAAAGTCTTTCAAGACTTTTATATATTCCTCTCTATATATAGGATAGGAAGAAAGACAGACCATGGTAATTATTTTTAAATTAGGAGATTGTTTTGCCCCCTTATGCAAGTGCCTTCTGCATTTTTTTTATTTCATTCTATTTTTTAAGAGAGGAAGTAGTACAAAAGTAAAAAGAAAGGACTTATTCTCCTCTCCTAGACAACAGCAACTGCAGTAGTTTAAGTATTTTACAAATTCAGCAAGGATTGTGTCATATCAGAAGACTGATGGTTGTTTGTATTGACCTATGATCTCTTATATGTTTCAGTTCTCCTGCTGGCAGTCCTGCTCTTTATTTAAATATTTGGGCTTTGTTGCCTGGAGAGTCACTATATCCTTGCTGTTTAAATATGATGTAAAACTATTTATTCTCTGTTTTCGGAAATTTTGGAGTACAAGATGGGCTAGAATTACACTTAGTCTTTCAGAGTTTAGTTAGCAGGGGGATGTATGCCATAGTACATCTGACATCTCGTAAAGTGCATATACATTACTGTAAGAAAAAGCTCTGTTGGAGGGCAGCTTGTTACTTTATGAATCCTATTTTTAAATCAATCATAAGAGATTGAAAAATAAGTGAATAATGTTTTCAGGTGTATTTTTGGGGTGAGTTAAATGATGAGATTGTTTTCTTTGTCTCCTCAGACCTTGAGTTTCTAGTCTAAAAGACAGTAACTGAGATGTGTTGTCCTTGACAAAGAGTTATACCTGACCAGTATCTCTACTGCAGTCAACTTTGTTTTCCTTCACAGAGATTGTATCTCTCTTGTGAGCCCTGTGCATTGTCCCAGGTAGGGTAGGCAAGACTTTAGAGAAAATATAACAGAGAGTCTGCACATACTGTAAGTTGCTGGGAAGCGGCTCTGTAGGTGTGATGGTTCCATAAAGAAAATGATACATTTTCACTTCACAACATAGGATGTCACAAGAGTTGTAACGCATTTTAATTGAAGAGTGGAACTGCTTTCTTGTATAAGCTGGCTCACGTGTATTTTGTGCCTTTCACCTTTGTTCACCATCTGTCCTTGCTGGAGCTGACGTCTGCCATCTGAGGGCTGCCTCCCTGATGCTTAATTCTCTGATTAGATGTTTATGGCACCCTCAGAAAAACTCCAGAAAACCAAAGACAATCGGGTGTCTTTGTATGGTACTACACACTTCCATATCCCCATGGCGCTTTTGTGCGTACACCCTTACGAACAGCCTTTTGTGTGTCCAGACCCCAGATGGTTGCCTGCAGTCACAGCCGTTAGTAGAAGAATCATATTCAAATTGTCTAATGGATAATAAACTGTACTGACTTTGCTTTTGATGTGAATGGATGTTTTCAAGTTGAAGAAACAAAAGATCTCCTGGGGAAAATTGCCAAAGATATGTATCATTGTAAATCTTGAAGTGGGGGGGGGCAAGCTGAATAAATTACAACTACTTCTTTGGTTTGCTGTGGAAACAAGCACTGCACAAGTTGAAGACTAAACCCCAGAAAATATGGTAGAATTAGTAGAATATCCCTTAAATCCTGTTGCCTATATCATTGCAGCTAAGCAACTAACATGGACTTTTTTGTATGTTCTGAATTCACACAGGCCATATTTGATACCTGGAATACTTAGCAATTTAATTTTACTAAAACAAAATGCTTCCAAGAAGACTTTACAGTTCTTAGAGTATTCCCAGAAACTGCAATGGCTATAACTGAAAGTCTCTGAAGGTCTCTCCCTTCCCCTCTGCCCTTTAAATCAGGGAACAGAAAAATGTGACACATCCTGAGAGTTTCAGATGGAGTTTCCCGGAGTTTCAGATGTTCATAATCAGTCTGAGCAAAAAAGAGTCTACATGGATATTAATCAGGCTTAAGTGGTATCTTTGAGTAAGTATTCAGGGCTGGGAAAACAAAGTTGTGGTGTTTTTTGTTTGTTTTGTTTGTTTGAACATGATGAAAAATATATTAATGTAAATTTTTTTTTTTAGCTTTCTGAGGCATGTTGCTAAAACATGTTTTTCTAACAACTAAACAGTTTTAAAAATCTTTTTAACATAGAAAGGTGTGATTATGAAACAGTAAAACTCTTAGATATATCTAATATTCCTGGAATATTTTTTATATATCTATTAAAACCAAACTTATAAAAGAAAGGTGAATGTCTAGAATATGCTGGGTAACAGCAGTGGTGTATTTTTATAGGGAGGATGTGAATAAATCCATCTTTGATACAGATTCCACAAGCTTTGGAAAATGCAGGACTTTTCTTCCAGAAGCAAGGCAGAATGCAGGGTAAATTCTGCCTTTTTGAAGAGAAGGATCTTTTTTTGGACCTACCTCTTCATTTGTCTGACAGTTATATTTTGAAATCTTGTGGAAATTATCCACTAAGCAGTTTAGGAAAGCCGTTTTGAAATAAAAACCAGTCCGTTTCAGTTAAAAAATTTTTGGGCACTGTGAATGAGAGATACATTATTACTTATATTTCCAGAAATACATTGTGGGGAAATCTGGGTGACAGATCTACCCCCATTAGCTCCTCATGACAGGATTTGAAAGAACAGCTAATGTGCTATGGTTTTGCATGCTCAAGTTGCCTGTAATCCAAAGTATGCATCTTGTGGCTTTCCACAAGTAATTATTTTGGGATGTCATATTCACATTAAAAAAAAGATAGGAGAGAAAGATCATTGCAGTGACTTCTTGCTGACTATAAAGTCAAAACTTTTCCCATAAATATGGGAATAATGACCTGTTTATGAGAATAAAGACCTATTCTCTCACTTGACTGGCTTAATGGACACGTACCAATATTATCAAAAGCATCAATAATATCTAATCAGAGTTTCCTTCACATATGTAGTAGCTGATGTAACAGAATGAATACACAGTGACCTAATGATCCAGGGGGCTTGGATCAGTCATAATTTGGTCTAAATCAAGCTAAGATGATATTGATGCATTGAAGAGACTTAAGTGAGCTAATGAGGATCGACTTGTACCCCAAACTCATCAGTGTCACTGTCCTTTTGCAAAACAAGCATGTTATGTACTGCAGCATCAGCAGTGTTGTATACTGACTTGGTTTGCAGTGTTCCTGTGACAGCCATTGTCCCAGACTCTACATCCATCTCTTCCTACTGAAAATTTTGTGTTTGATTTCTCTCCTGAAATGGACCTTCCTATTGTTGCATTTGATTACTATAACGTACTCCGGGAAGTGCTACGTAGTAATACCACTTGAAAATTAAAGCTAGTGCAAAATATGATTATATTCATTATTAGATTTCAGAGCGGAGACCACGATGCCAGAGTCTTGTGAACTAGCTGCCAGTCAGGTTCTGATGGGGTTTGTGGCATTGTAATGACTTGAAAGGGTCTAATATAGTTTCAAAGCAACTTCTAAGAAAATGCCTCTTTGTACTGGACTGCAGCAGGCAGTGGAGGTATGGGCTCTCTGGGTTTCCCAAACAGGAACTACCTCCTCAGAGATCATTCCCAGACAGAGGTTTCTGTGTTGGAATTTAACCACTGGAATTTGCCCTTTAGGTTGTGCAGAACCCAAAATAAGTAAGTAGAATGCATTTTGGATTATTTTCAGTACTGTAATAACTATTGCCATTGTTTATCAGTTGATTCTATTACATCCTCTGAGGTGTCCCTACCTCGTTTACTGTTGGCATAGACCAAGTAGTTATTACAGTGTTTAAGAAAAAACCCTTCCCTGAAAACCTTGGTCTGTCTTGTTTCTGCGTTGGTGGAAACTTATGGCTGTCTATGTCCAACTAATTTTTGCATGAAGGAAATTACTTGAATGCCAGCTCCCCAGAGAAATCAGTTACTTCAGACAGTCCTTGAGACCATGAGCTCTGACAAAGGTAATACATGAGCAAAACAAAAGGGGACCTGAGCTGCTTTTTTCTTACCTGAAAGTATTGTATGTGTATAGTCCAACTATTTTTTTCCTTATCTGGTCTGTTTGAGGAAGAGACTTGGCTATGGTATAGGATATGAAGTATAGAGTAAGCTTTGGAAATGCATCTGAGAGTGTGGGTAGCTCAGCTTTTGGATAGGCGGACTTTTGACATTTTAAAATAAGCTACTTTTGCAATGTGAAGTATTTCTGAATGTCATCCTTATTTCTCAAATGGGGCATGCAGAATCTTTATCCTCTGTTTAGAATCTTTGAACTAATGAAACATTTATGCAAGTGCCAATTTCCTAATCTCTGTGGGTTTTCCTCATTGTGTTTGTAGGGGGAGGTACTCTAAGAAGGGAAATTCTAACTTCTGCCCAATGGCCTGTGGGAGCAGATCTGAGTCTTAGCAGCAATGTCTCAATTCATTAAGAGATGCATGTATCCTAGCTTCCTGGTTAATGGTTTTGGTAGACTCCAGGTAGCAGTGGTAAAGTTTGAATTCACTGTTACAAGTATGTGGCCGGGTCAGAATGAAAACACTCGTGTAGAGAAGCTCTATCACCAGAGAGTGCTTTGAATGGTTAGAGAAAGGTATGTGCTTCAGTGTTTCTTTGGGTCCTCTGATAAAAACGTTCAGCACTCATGGAAGCAGAGCTTTGGGACTGGAGTACTTTTAAGATGAAAACATCTTTTATGGGAATTTTGTGAACTTTAGACAATTATAGATAAGGTCTTGTCTTTTCATGTGGTTATCTAAAATTTCTGAAAATAAAGACTTTCATCATAGTTCTCAACTTTGGCTCCTGTATAAGAATGGTGATTGTGGTATTGCTGTACCTAAGAGGGCTGTTATAAATAATATGGGTTGCTTAAGCACTTTAAATGGAAAATGTGATGCAAGAAACATAGTTCTTACAATCCATAAATATAAATTGTGTTTTTGTGCTGTCTTGTGGACTTCAAGATGGGCTTTGTCCATACTGCCCACTCTGCTGATAACCGTGTTTGCCGCCTTGCTCAACTCTCCCCTCTGCCCTTCTCTGGAGCTTGCCCAAAACTCAGACCTGCATTCAGGCCTGCATCCAAACAGGAAGAATTCAGGGGATGTAGATACATGGGCTATAGAAGCAGTGCCTAAATGGTCTCTAGCTGTGAGCTGCTCCTGCCTGTGCTGTGAGGCAGCTCTGATGGGAAAGACAGGCAGCTGCAGGGCAGGCAGCCTGGATGTCAGCAGAGCAGCTCAGCCTGGTACAAAAAAACAGAGCAGATATTGCCACTCTGAGTATAGCAATGCCCAGAAACCAAGTGGGTAAGATATCAGTGAATTGATTTGTTATTTAGCTGGATCGTAGGATCAGGGCTTAGTACTTTGTGTGTGTAGGAAATGTTTCCTAATTACTTTGGAGTGGAGTTGAGAGTGGATGAAGGTTCTCCATGTGGTAAGCATGGAACTTACCTTGAAGATGACGCTGTACAGGAGGAACAAAGTTGGGCAGTTCACTCTTTTTGTCTGTTTGCCAAGCTCAGATGCCAAGATACCTTTTCAAACTATGTTTCTCACGTGTGATACAAGTAGAAAGCAAATTATTGCCTTCTCTCATCTAAAGCAACTTTGGTTTTCCTCATCTCTTTTTTCTTCACTGCACTTACTCTTTCATGAGCAGGTTTTAGTCTCAACTGTCTGCCCAGCAATTCCAAGCAGATAGGAGAGGCAGATTTCTCACCTGCCCCTCACCGCCTAACAGTGGTGTTTCCCAGTCACATACAGAAACATGTATTATTCTTAAGCTTTCCTTTCTGACTGTGATTTTTTTATTTCGTGAGGTTAATAAAACCAGTGGAAGACTCGGGGAATCTGAGTGATACACAATGCTTACTATACAGTGTGTGGTCAGCCCTTCATGTGCGCAGCTCCAGGAACTATACGAAATGGTTGATTTTGCTGATTGTTTGTGTCGCTGATTTTATCTTGAAAGGTTCATAATGTAGTTATACAAACGTGCGCCTCTTTCTCACCTCCCCAGGTATTGTACAAGATCAGCTTGAAAGAACTGGCGGTATCTATACTGTGTTCAAAGTCTGTTTTAAGATCGTGTTAGTATTTTAAAACATGATTGTTTCCTATTCTTTTAACAAGCCCTGTGGAGAGGTGTATACATTCTAATGTATAGACAAATAGCATGTTCTAGCCCTCATTAATCAAAATGACACTTTCTATACCCTAAGTGTTTTCACATTTGCACATGAAACATGTTCCCAAAATTCTCTGCTGCCTGATTGTTCAATTTTCAGACCTAGGTGTCTAAAGCTGGCTGAAAAGATACCAAAGTTGACTTCTAATGTGATTTCTTTAATCTTCTTTTGTAGAATTAGCATTACAAACCATGTAGAAAATCTTTCCAAGTTTGGTTTTTGCATCAAGCTTGGCACAGGCATGAAAGACCACATCCCATTGTACGCTGAAAAACATACCACTTACTGCCAAAAGATGTGTTAGGAGACACTGCCGCATGGGGAAAGTGTGTATGAGAAATGAGTCTGTTAAAAACTTAGGAAAAGAAAGCAAACCATCCTTCAAGGCACAGCCTTGCCCATCTTACTCTGTTCAAACATTGCCCATTCTAGGGCTCCTCTCCCAAATGAGTGCCATGGAACAGGTATTAGCTGGTGCTCACATCCAAGAGAAGGATTTAAATTCAGTAACTCGTCTGCTAGTAAAGAGCACAGACAACTACTCATTTCAAGACTTCCACGTGTGTCTATATAAACCAGACAAAGACCGCCTGAGGGAGTCGGAAGCAGTAGAAAGCCTTTTCCAGGCTTAAAGAACTGTGAAGCATATAGAAAACTCCCATTCATCCTTTGTTTTCTATCTACTGTACTTCTACAAGTTATCCCAACGGCTGCTGGGGGCACGGGAGTGTGTGCAGGGCCTGGAGAGGAACTTGAGTTTAGTGCTGCTTTCTAAAATATTTCAGTAGGGTTCTAGAGTGTCTGACCCCTGGAGCCACCTCTCGGTCCCCACAGAAGGGGTGCTGCCATAGTCTTATGCTTTTTTTGCCCATGTGGCATGTGTGAAACATGTGGCCAGTTTTAGAGCAACTTGTACTAAGGATTTCTTGACTGAAGACTCTCAAAGAATTTGCAGAATTTCCTCTCCATTTTTTTTATGGTCTAAGCATGGGTATTTCTCTTGTCTGGCTCAGTTCTTTGCTAAAAGCCTGTCTGAAGACTTTAGTAAAAGAAATAAAAATAATGTAAAAATAAACATTGCCATGAAAGAGTAGGGAGGGAAAATCTTGCCTTTTCCATCCTCAGACGTATAAAGCATAGGTACAACAGCAGAATTTGAGGAAAAATACTTATGTATGCAAGTTCTTAACCTCTATAAGTTTTTATTGTCTTGTCCTGCAAGAGACAGTTATTTTATGTCACCCTTACCGACTGCTCTCAAGTCTCTGAGAGAGTTTAATCTAGTTTTGGGGTGAGAAGGCCATAGCCAGTGTGAGGAGATGCAGCACCGACATCGCTTGTCCTGAGCGCTGCCCCAAGCGCTGCGTGTATGAGAGGGAAAATGCAACGTCTGTGTAAACCTATGCTGGTGTTCCTGGGCAGGGGAGATTTAGAGCCAGAGGTTATCAGGATTTGAACACACTGATTTTCAGGTTGGTATTTACTGCTATTAACGAGTAGCGATGGAAGCACTCGCCTTTTGACTGTTTTGTAACCTGCACGGGTTTGACAGGACTTGCCTTGCCTGTAGCCCTTGTAGAAGACGGGAAGCTTCCTTGGAAGCGTGGGTTTGGTTTTGGCATCCAACAGCCTAATGAGAGCTTCTCCTGCACGCATCTGGCCTGGAGAGATCACATACTGCAGTCCCCCAGCCCGCAACCCCCACGACTATACACCCTTAGTTTTTACGGCGGTGCCAAGTGCGCAGTACCAAGCCCCCGTGCCATCTCTGCCCCGTCCCCCGCTCGGGCTCTCCCTGGCAGACCACGAGGTGCCAGCAGGAACCCGCTGGCAGGAGTTTTTGCGCTTTCCTGCTGCTTCCCCTTGCGCGAGGCAAGCTGGAAGGCTGGCGGTGGCGCCGGTGGGGCCGAGCGGCCTCCCGGGCCGCGCAGCACCTCGCCCGGAGCTCGCTCCCGCCCGCCCGCCCGAAGGGCTGCGGCGGCGCGTGCTGCCTTTCAAGGAAAGTTTGTAGGTGCCCGAGGGCGAGCTTCGCGCGCGAGCGGCGGGGGCTGGCGGGGGGCTGGCGGGGCGGCCCCGCTCCGCGTCCGCGGGGGCCGGGCCGGGGCGGGGGGAAGGGGCGTCGCCATCTGTTGTTAATTCCCCGATCATTGGATTAGTAACCCGCGGTGATGAGATCAGCGGGATCGGCTTTCGCGAGGGGGCACAGCGCTCGCCGCGCTCCCCAGCTGCGCCGGCTCTCGCATGAGGCGGCGGCGGGCGGCCCGGGGGGAAGGCAGCGCGCACAAAGCCCGGCAGCCGCCGCAGGCCGCCTCCCGCCTCACCGCCGCCCCCGAACACCGGGCGGGGCTCCCGGGCGGCCCGGCCCAGCCGAACGGAACGGAGCCGAGTCGAGCAGGGCGGAGCGGGGCTGCGCCGCCCCGAGCCCCGGAGCCGCCCGCGGCCCCCCCCCCCGGGCTCGGCGCCCGCCTCGGTGCCGGGCCGCGGCGCCTGCCGGCTCCCCCGGCCCCCTCCCGCCGCCACCCCGCGGCAGCGGCTCGCCCCGGCGCGGCGGCAGTTGCTGGAAGTCGGCGGCAGGGATCGGTCTCTCTGCCGGGGCGAGCACCGCGTGAAGGCGATACTGCCGCAAGTCACGGCGACCGGGGGGTTTGAGTTTGTTTACTCGTGATTGGCGTCTCTTCCTCGGGACTCTCTTTCTGCTGGCATAACGGATTGATAGAGGTGCTTTGATGGATTTTTAGGGTAAGTTTGCCACGGGTGGGTTCTTTTCTTCGTGGGAATTCTGCGTTTTGTTGCACAGCGTGTAGAGAAGAGGGGGGTTTGGTTTTGTTTTTTTATACAGTGCTGTTTTTCAAGCTGGTGTTTAAAGAAATACACTTCTGAACCGTTTTCTGTTTTATAATGAAACCTTTTACAGTAGAAATCAGTTTCCTGAGCTATAAAAGAGGATTATTTCTAGGTGTTAGATAGAGATTTACATTTCTTATAAACTGAGTTTATTTGACTTTGCACTGGTGAAAGCAAAATCTCTCGCCTGATGATTGTCACAAGCTAATATTTTACAGTGGTTACTTGGTGCTTTTCAGGCAGTGAAAGCCAGACCTCAGTTCAACTGTTCAGACAGATCTGAAATACTAAACTCTCTTCGCAGCAAGGGTAAGAGGCAAGCTGAACCCTTTGTCAAGTCAAGCCTGAATTTGTACAAGAGGCTTGGGTTTCAACAAAGAAAGGTATTGACTGAATTTGCCCTCACGTTACTTCTGAAAACTCCCAGCCGGGCGGTTGGGTTTGCCTTCGTTGGTGGGTAGCTATTTCTTGCAGAGGGACCAAGGGCTGGGGAGCTGGACGCTGCTCTCGCAGTCCCATTCATCCCTGAAGAGAGGGATCCGGAGTAAGGGCAGCAAAGGAAGTTGATGTGGCAGCGTCCATGCTGGCAGCAAATAATTTTTATTTCTTCGTGTCTAAGGCTTAAAGTGTAGACTGCTACAGCAGGGAAAGCGTCCTATATAGAGAGGTGGCCAGCTACTACTTCAGTTGCTGGTTTGATGTTGGCTACAGCCCTTTGGTGCTTAAGTCCTACCTGATATTTTCACAGTGCTCTGTTTGCCCTCGGTGATAGAAGCAATCCCTGATAAGATATCTCCACATTGCGAAAGAGCGTATCCTCCAGGGAAAAAACAGCCCGAAGAGTTACTCTTGATGCTTGTGACTGAAACTGGCCTGGCTTGTGCAGCATATCTCAAAGGATCCTACATTTTTAATTTTGTTTCTGTAATTAATGTAGCTTGTCAGAGATGTGAATATCAAATTGCCGTTTGATTATTTGGTGCTGCTGACAGAGTAATGCCAGATACAGTACGTTCTCTTATCAGCAAGAGAAAGTTTTATAGCTGGTCTTGGTAACGAAAGTCTGGTTTTCTTGGTAGCTGATATGCCTCAGTGTCTTGCTGCAGACTCTGGATGTCCTTGGATGACTATCCTGTGCCTCAGTGTCCCTGCCAGCGCTGAAGGGAGGCCCGGTACTTCCCTGCGTCACAAGGAGGGTAAAACTTTACAGCTCTGTGCCTTGCTGAGGCCCTCGTGTGGGTGTTGCTCTGGAAGTACTTACTGGCACTGTTAGGCTTGGAGAGCCCTGTGTTCGCGCTGATACCATCCTACCAACGTGCTCTCCGGACTTCTGTTTGTCTTTGCAAATGTTACTTCAGCCAGCTTTGAAACACCAGGCTACCTGTTCAACAGGCTTTGGGGCTTGGGAGTAATAAAGCAGTGCCACCTTTTTGCAAGGAGCTTTTCAGAGTTATGAGATTTTGGGGGGTTTTCATGGAAGCATAAAAACCCCCTAGTGAAATAATCAAATATCTTGCTTCTTGAAAGAACCAGAACTTCTGATCTTTGGTTTGACCAATTTAGTCATTTTTACAACTCACGTTTGTGCAGCATAGGAATTTCTGAACGATGGGCCATCTCTCCTGTGACTTAACAAGTAGCAGCTCATTAACTTGTCAGGCTTCATTGTTGCTGTGTAAACTTATGTAATGGCTTTTCCATGTACCAAGAAAAATCGAGCAAGCTATTTTTGTCTCATTTTTCTTCACAATCACTGTTTGCCCCTCTTCTGTGTATAGGTCACCGTCCCCTTTTTTTGGGAAGGAAAATAATTTTCACAGTGGAACTCAATGCCATGTTGCAGGACTCGATGTGATGGTTACTTTGAGTTGACTTTTTTAATTTGGACAGCTGGAGACTTTTCCTTTGAGGATTTGTTTTGCCTACACATTTCGGGCATAGTGACAGCAATCGAGAAGGAAAGCAGAGCACGGTTTTCCGAGATGTTAATTGTTAAAAATACTTGGTTGAAGTCATTAGCAACATCATGTTAGATATTCAGCTGTCCCATCCCCATAATTCTTGGCCAAGAAGAGGAGGGTAGAAAGAGGGATGCCTTTACCAGATTCAAGTTCTGTAAGCCATGCTGCGCTTTGGCTGTCCTCTGTCTTTAGCCTGCTTGACTGCTCACTACTGCTGCACTGACATCCTTTACTCAATTGTTTTTGTGCTGGGCAACATCACTTCAGTGCAAATTTGAGGCTTTCAGAGTGCTTCCAGGCATGGTAAGTCCCAGCTTGAATAATGGTAACGCAGAGCGGTCTTGATACTCGTTTCCATTTCCTCCCTTAGTTAGTGAGGATAAATGCACTCCTCTTCTTAATACAATACCTGTGTAAAGGAAATCTAGACATATTTTCTTTTTAGCAGGTTTCCCAGGATAGAGGTTTGATGTAAGTGTTGCTGGACTTCATAAATCCTGGCCTAAGGCCAAGGCAAGACTGATGGTAGAGGAGCAGAGGCTGGTATCACGGGCTGCCTGCTTTCCTGACACCATCCAGGAAGCAAACCTCGGCTCATGGCTTGAGTGGTGAAGAGCTCCACGCTGGCAAAACTGTTTAGATGGATGCAGCTAACTTAGTGTGGTCTCGCTGAGCAAGGTTAATACAGTATGCAGCTTGGGGCTAGTGGAGATGTAGGCCACCCATGTTGTCCTGGGGACTTAAAGTATTTAGTAAGCCAGTATAGATCCATTTTCTGTGATGAAGGCAATGCTTAAGGCTGCCCATTGAACAGTTAACCAGTTTTTTTAAAGTCAAAACTCAATGTAGGGTTGCTATATGTAGCTAAATATTTTATAATAATTCTGGAAGTTAGTGTTGTTGGACTTACTTTTTGAAAATAAACATGTGCTGTGGACTGAAACTTGTCAGACCAGATAGCTACCTCGCCCACACGTATTTTTCATGGGATTGTGTACATGCTAGTGAATCTGTGTCACTCCCTGCAGCACACACATCCTTCAGGGATGGCTGTAAGCTGTCTTTGTAACATGCAATTCAGACAGCTGGAAACTGCTAGCTGATGTATGGTTGTGCTGTAGGACAAGATGTTAATGCATCATGCGCTTCCTGGAAGAGTAGTTTGTCTTTAGACTTCTTTAACTTTGCTCAACTTATGCTCAGGTCATTTGCAGGGGTTGGTTGGTTGGGGCATTTTGCTTATTTGCTTTTTGCTTTGAAAAGGTCCATGTGGATCACTAACATGGTTGGTAGACCATATCCTACAAGTATACTAGAATGTGCCACTCCAGAAGGGCTGAATTCAGAGTTTACTGATGACAAACTACTGTTGTCCTTTGAGAAAGTTATTTTGTTACACTGTCCAAGCTAGTGTTGCTTGAAGACATCTGTGTACTTGACCTGTGCCCTCTCCAGGGTAAAAGTATGGGTGGGTGCAATCTGAATCCCGCTTTAAGGTGATGTCCGGTATGATGTCAGGAAGTGCCTTTGCTTTGCCTCAGCTGCTTGTACTGCTTTACAGCTCACAGTCCTTTAGATAGTATGGTGATAGAATTGTTTTTTTTTTTTTTGTGTGTGTGTGTGTTTAGAAAGCTGACAGAAGCTGACCTATCAAGGAAAGATCCTTGCCCTGAAGAGATTTCATTTTAAAGCAAAGCTTAAAGAAAACAGAGAGCCCCAGTAGCCTTGGTGGCAGCATGGAAAAATGCATCAAAGAGGAGAGCAAGAAAACGTGGCTAATGTTTTGGGAGCAGTGCTGTGTAAGAGAGAGCAGTGCTCGCGGGGTGCCACAATTTTGAGCTAAGAACTGCAGTTGCAATTTGACTGGCAATATTTGTTTAAAACCTGATGGCTATGTTTTGGCTACCTCTGCTCTATTAAAGATTAGGCCTGTCCATCAGGAGTGCTGGGTAGTGCTCATTACTTTCCTTCCTTTGGCTCCTTTTCCACCAAAAATGGAGTAGTGACAGGTACTAGCCTATTTAAATTTTTGTGTGTGTATATTTATATTTTTTGGGGGGTGTCTTTTTTTAAATGTCTGTCGTCTTTGCCTCAGAGGCCAATGCAGTGCAGCTGCTAACTTGTGTAGCAGTTGAAATGCAGAAATTTAACACAATTTGCTGTGTTTTGGCAACAGCAAAGAAACACTTGAGGGAGCGTTTGTATCTATTTTCTTCCTTAGTAAGAGGTGAGGTGCCTAGGCTAAACATGGGTGCTCAGCTGTGACCTAAATCTGTTCATACTGAAGTCACTTGAACTCAGACCAATGCTGAGCAGTATTTTGTATAGTTTTTCTGCTTATTTTGTGTATCTTTGGGTTGAACATCGTGGTGTAATCCTGCTCATGACTGGTGTCAGATGACAAGTTTTATTGTGTTGCACTGCAGAGCATGAGTGACTTAGCAACTGTATCTTTAAGGATTTGTCAGAGGCTGAAGTGACAAGTAAGCTTTGTTGTGCAGCACGAAGTCTAGTAGTGTATGAAATCCATCTTTGAGCTGATTGCAAACTAATTCTTTCACAGCCATACAGCAGACTCTTTAGTTGGGTTTGCTTTCTTGATTTAAATATGTGGATCTCCAGAAGCTCATGCTAATACTGCCTTTCTCATTTTACCCTATTGCCAAAGTCTGGTGTGCACTTGTCTTCTATTAGACTGGATTGTCCCTTTCTATGTTAACGTTTCCCAAAGAAGGTCTTGCAACGGGATTTTGAGAGAGGGAAAAGGTTGCCCATGTTTACCCTGTCTTGTCAGAAGAATGAGGATTTCCTTCCTGCAAAAAGAGGTTGGTGGCCTGGGACCTAACCAGGGTCCAAACTGCAGTAGCTCTGTCTCCCAAAACCTCCCCTTGGTGGAGTAGCTCTTGAGCTTCCTGCGGGTGGGCTAGACAGCCTGGAACTCTTTCCTGTCTCTCCAGGCTGCGGTAAGGACTGCTGAGTTGCACTTTGCTGTTGTATTTCTTCAGTAGTTTTTCTGCTTGGTACCTGAATATAGCAAAGCTCTACGTGACGGGGAAAGCGAGGCTGGTACCTAGAGGCCATTCAAGCTCCTTCTACACCTAGCAGCAGCAGCTACCTCGTGTGACTTCCAGTTTTTCTTGTGATTAGACTGCTATGTTCAGTAGTCTAAGCAATGCTGTTTCCATTTGTTTTGTTTTTGTTTTTTTTTTTTTTAATTTAGTAGCCTTTGTTAAAAATGGTGTTTCTTGAATATTTAAAAATCAGCATGTTCAGAATTGCCCTTTCAAGGGACCGTTAATCATGCAAGAGCACTTGCATAGCTTTAGGCGTGGAAAAAGGTGGGATTTTTCAAAACTGCTGAAAGGTTTAGGTGCTCAATTGTCATTTACTTTTAACTGCTTCTCCTCCATCTCTTCTTCAATGAATTTAAAAACAAATTGCCTCCAGTGGAAAGATACATTTTTTTCATTGGATATTGGAGGTCATCATTTTAAAAGAAAGCCTTGTTGCACAAAGTGTTTATGTCAGTGGTACGTTTCATACTGAGAATGTGCTGTCCACAGAAATCCCTAAGTGGTGATTGTAGGCGTAGTCATGATCTATATGTTCGCTTTTTTGTTTTTCTTTAAGAATATCCTGAAAAATAGTTTTATTAGGGAAGGACGAAAATGACTTGGAAGAAGTTGGCTGTTGTTGTCTTTCAACACTGAACTAATTCCCTAAAATGCTGAGCTTACTTCCTAATTAGAGAAACTATTTTATGATAGAAGCCACACAAAATTAAATAATAAATGCACAATGTTTTCAACAAGGACTGTATTACTTCACAGCTGAGAAAATGCTGAGACAGTCAAACCTATGTATAGCCAAGGAAATAGTAAGATTAGTTGTTGGGTAATGGGAATTTTGAATTTGGAGCTTTAACTATTTTTTAAGTTACTAGCTAAATGATAAAAGGTTTTTTTTTTTGAGAATTACTTTAAGAGTAGCTTGGACATAGAGAATAATGTGGGGGCCAGTACTGATGCTTTTGAAACTTTTTTTTTCCAAGTTAAATATTTTAGACTCCATTTCCAGAATAAGGTCTACTATGTTCTTGTCATGTGCTTTTGGCAGCAGAATCATTATAATGTTTTGAAGTGAATGGTTGCTTTAAAATTAAGTTCAAAAATTAATTTGTTCATACTAGTATACCTTGCTCAGTGATGTCTTTATGTATAATTTTGTAGTGTATCCTGTAATTGGCTTCATCTATGTGAATTATTGGCTCAAGTTAAAAATGATCCCAAAATTCAGTGTAGCTAATCTGGGGATTTAAGAGTTAAAATTGAAACCTGGTCTTTATGGCATTGTTTGTGTTGTGTTATTTACTTTTCTGGCTGAGACACTTAGTTGAGGTTAATAAAGCCCATTAGAATTAAAATTTAACTACTCCATTTGTTCAGTTATCTTAAAAGTTTATCCTTATTTAACCTGTAAAAAGATGTACTTGTAGATATTTTTTCAGATTTGTGTAACACATTTGCATGGGGAATTGAGTATCTGTTGCCTATGGTTTATCACTAGTCTACTTGGACTTAAACTGAGGATCTCAGTGTGTGATACTAGCAGATGCTGAACTTTTTCAAGGCCCTGGGAACATTTTGGAGCTCCAGCTAGTTCACTTGGGCAGGGCTGTTATTTTAGCCTTTGCATAGGAAAGAAGCAGCAGCAGTACACCCTTCGGGCACGTGTTAAACGTGAGACGCTTGATAAATTAAATTCTGAGCTTTGACGGTTTCATCTCATGCTTTAGTGAAGTCCCTGTCTGTGGAGCACAGCAGCTAGGTGGTTATTTTGGGGGTGTGACTCCGCAAGGAAGTTTAGGTGCATTATGTCATCCTGCTTTCATAAATTATGATGCAGCGTAAAGAAGTCAAATTACTATTTTCCCTGTTGTTGTTGAAAACTGTTGTCAAGCATGTCAGAGGTGACAGAAGTTCTTTGAATGGAAGATGACACATCAAAGTGTGTAACAGACTGCAAACATTGCCATCCTGACTTTATTTTGACTGCGTTGCTGCATGCTAGTATTACACCTGGTTTGTGCCAGCAATTGACTGTGTCCCTGCATTTCAGTGTTGTTAGTCTCTGATGCTGTTAATGTCTGGGTAATACTGTGATATTCTCACTTCTAATTCAGAGTGTACTGATCATTCACTAAATATTTATATAGTCCTTTGGTTTTGATGTTGCAAGATAAAAAGGCTGTGTTTTCTATCATCTTTTGTATTCAAAGGCAAATAAGGCGTTGAGGCTGCTGATTATTTAAAATGATAAAACCATAAAATAAAGAAGTGCCTTTGTACTTTGGTCAGTGCTGACGTAACTGTTTCCAGTAGTCTAGAAAATCTTACATGTAGTTCATTGATGGCTTGTTTAGACTAAGATGCAGTGTTCTAAGTGCAGTGATCATCTACCAAAGACGTAAGAATGTGCTCAGGAAGGATTTGTTACAACATGTATCGTATCTTATCCTTTGAGGTTTAAATATAACAAGATATATTAAACAAGCATGAGCATGAGACCTGGAATATGTACTGGTTGTTCTTAAGTTTCTCAATGTTCATATTGATGGTATTTGAAGCAAAATGTGTGTGTAGAGAGAAGAAAGAGAGGCTTGCCTATGCAATAACTCTCTCGGTAGCTGTGTACTGAAGCATGGACATAGCTGGAGGAGGGAAGGAGAGGAACATTCAACAGCACAAGTTCTTGGAGGTGCACCTGGAGAAAAGGTGATTAATTTGCCAAAGGGACTAAGCCTAAGTATTTGTCAGGATTTAAAAATGAAATGGGGAGTGAAAATAGACTTCATAGGCAGGGTGCACAAATGAAACTGTCAGAGTTGCTGCAGGATACTTCTGTGATGCTCAGACTTGGGTGAGGAGTCAGCGCTGGCGTGGTAACATACCTTCCCTCACCTCAGTAAGCTGCAGTGGGATGGGAGAAGGTGCATGAGGCTGCTGCCTTGAATTTGTGTCTAGGGATACAGTGCTCTTTCCGTTTACTTTTTTTTTTTCAGTGAGGCACTTACAACATTGATAATTGGCTTGGATTTCCTACTCTTAGACCATGTAACAAGAATCAACAGTTTATTTTTACTCATATACACCTCTTTCTAGCAGTGTTGAATCGTAGTGCAAGAGAAGAAAAAATGTGTATGTGCCAGGCCATCACAGTTTGACTGCTGGAAGAAGACACCGAAGGGAAGTTCAAGCTGAAATGTATCAACACTCCAGGGATGTGAGAGTGACTGATGAGCTAGCTTTTACTGCTGTACTCCATCCACATCCTGCTAATAGAGGATGTTGGAGCAGGAAATCTTAATGAATGCAGAAGCCAATCCTCTCCCTCTAGTCCCTTTATTTTTAGATTTTATATTTTTCCTGTGGTAAAATAGTTTGGAACTTGGGGGAGCTATGCCCAAGGTTGGGCAGAAATATGACTTAGTAGTGAACGCTGCCTGGTGTGCAATTATTCAGGAGATGAGAGGAGACTATTTCTGTTTCCCTGTAGCGAGAGGTTGCTGAGATAGATGGGTTGATTGTTGATGTAACGTAATTCCAGTGTGTGGAGGCCTGGCATCCTGTTTGCTTCTGCATATGGATAAAGGTGGTGAATTAATGCAGAACTGGTTTTGGTTTTATTTTGGGTGTTGGAAAGAGTGGGAAAACCACTGCCTAAATCTGACATCTACATTTAGATGTCTGAATTAGTAGTGCAGGAAACATAGTAGTGAGTGTAGCAAGCAGTTCAGTTTCTCTGGAGCACTGCTGGCAGTATAGACAACTTGGGCATTTAACTCATGTAGGCATCTAAACTGTGCAAAGCAGGCATCTCTTCACACCCATTGGGAAAAATGTGTGTGGGATGCTTCCTCTGGATATCTTTACACCAATGCATAACTGGCATTTTAATATAACTTTTATCACAGAGTTCCCACTGAAGTGGTCTTCACAAGGGATTTTCTGCTTGTGCTTTTTTTTTTCTGAATATTTGCATATAGTGGGTTTTGCTTCCACAGCTGTTCTGCATTTTGTTTCCTAAGTGGTAAGAAATGTGGTATGCTGAAATCAAAGCTGAGCCTGATAGTCTATTTTATAAATATAATTGTAAGGGAAAATTCAAGCAGTTACTGTATTACAGCAAAGATATGTGGGTTGATGGTCTTGGCAGAATTCAGTTCTTGCATTTAGGTCTCTCATGGTGCAAAATTTTTATTACATGTAATAATTAGCTTTTGAAATAAAGGGGATTATCTTTCATTTTAATCAGTCTGCCTTAATAGTAGGGAAGAAAAATCATCAGTTTGTAAGAGTTCCAACTCTGTTCTCAGTGTTTTCTAGAATGACATTTTAATTGAATTTTGTATTTATGGGACTGATACTTAAAACTTGTCATTCTCATGTGTTCTTACCACACTGTGTATTAATCAGTTGTATTTTTAAAGAGTGTAAGTTTCTGTCCTGCTCATCTTACCAAACAAAAAAATCAGTAAACAATTTTTTGTGAAGAGAATTATTACTTCTCTTGGTTGTTTTTAATGCGTAACTCTAATATTCAGCTACACTTCTCTTGTTAACATGAAGCATTATATAGTTGCTTCACATCAGTATGTGAATAGCTTGTACATAAATAACAAAAGTAGGTTTAAATTTCATGCCTGTACTTAGCAAAACTAATGGATAGTGATCAGCGTAATGGCTGATGATAGATTGTACTGTGCCAGCAGGGGAATTTTTGCCCAGAAAAAGTAATGCAAGATCAGGAATGGCTAGAGACTGGTTGGTGAATGTGTTCTTCCCCAGATGCTTTCTTAATTCTTTCAATTAACTTGATTAAGCAGCTTAGCTTAAATAAGCAGAATTTGTGACTTGGAAGTTCTCCCATGTAGTATTTTCCCATTGCCTTAGGAATTAATTCCTTTAATATTTTGTCTGTGTAAAGCAGGCAGTATTGGTTGCTCCTGTGTCTTGCACTGACATGAGATGGTGTATACTTAGTATGAGAGGCACACATGGGGTGGTTTTTTTCCTCTCTGCGATTGGATCTAGGCAGAAGTCATAAATCACAGTGATTTCTGCACAGTGCAATTGAATGGAGACTGACTACCTTATTTTTTATTATTATTGAAAGTTCCCCCCTGCTTAGATCACTATGAATCCTTTGTCAACAGAGAAGAGCATGCCCTCTTTTCCCTTTGCCTTTTACTCTGCTTTGGAGCGTAAGGTTAGCTCTGAATGCCATCCTCTGATAACTGAGCTAGGTAGCTGATGTATCTATGGTAGAGCCTGGCCAAAGCGGTGACTGATAATATTTTATACATGCGATTCTTTGTTCAAGAATGCTGCGTGCCGTGTTCCAGTTATAGTGCTTTAAGGTGTGTTTTGTCATTGCTCTTGGGTGTCTGTGTTGGCTGCAGCTGTGGCATGGTTCACCAAATATTTTTTTGTCCTACACTCGGCAGTCAAGTAGCTGCTCTTGTGTTCTGACCACCATTTTAAGGCAGTGGTTCCCAAGCAAGGGAATTGCTCTCAGGGACCACTTTGGAATATAATTAAATTTCCTAATTGTGCTACCAATGTCCTTACCAGGTAACCAGATGCATCCTCTTTCCTACCCAAAGGCTCTATCTTCACAGTGTGTGCCATTAGATAGTGAATAGGGATAGGGATGTTAGGTAGGGAAGTTAGATGGTAGTACAGGGTTCCTGTCCATCTCTCTCTGCTTTCCTTGAGGATGTCATCTTCCTTTCCATTAAGGATGGTGGTTATGTTATAGTATCCTGTATTTTTTTCAGAGCACAGAAAAGTGGCCTCAGATGGTACCAATTTCTGTGTATCCTACAGACCCTGATGGCACTAGGAACCCCCCCCCCCCCCATTAGTAACTACTGCAGCGCAAAAAGGTTTGACTTCTGGGGAGCAGGGTAGCCTGGAGCTCTGTGTGACTCATCTCGTGTCTTCAGCTGCTGGCCCAAAGAATTGTTGATTTCTGAATTGCAGGTCTTTCAGTCTGGTTCTGGCTTGTCCTCCAAGCAGGAATATGGCCTCAGTTCCACTGGTACATGGCCACAGGTTATTTTGAACAGTTTTCTGAATAAATACAAGCATTTCTGCAGTATTAGAAGTTACAGTGTGTCACATAGGTTGTCATTAAATCCATGTAGTAGCTTCAGAAATTGGGATCTGTGTTTATAAGTGTTTTTTTTCTTCCTCACAAGAATTTCAGAGGACTTTGACA
Source organism: Buteo buteo (assembly GCF_964188355.1). Taxonomy (NCBI): domain Eukaryota; kingdom Metazoa; phylum Chordata; class Aves; order Accipitriformes; family Accipitridae; genus Buteo; species Buteo buteo. Next base: position 22,777,759 of record NC_134177.1, read on the forward strand.
CTACTTCTACCGCTTCTCCTCCCCTTGATTATACTGTATTAATCAAAAGTGATGACATGTATTGATAATTACTGGTAAATCTAGATTGGGATTGAGTCAGGTCTCTGCTGCCTAGTGAAAGGTGGTAGCTGAGTGTGCTTCCATGATCTTTCTCTTTCCAGCAGTGCTAGGTGGGCTGCACTAGCATTAAAAGCCTGTGCTGTGGAGTTGGAGGTAAATGTCTTAAAAGGATACTAAAAAACGGGAAAAATATTAGGGTGGTTTTGGTGGTCTTTGCATGTCTATCAGTTTCTTTCCCTTTTCTGTGTTGATTAGGAGGGGAACATTAAATGAGTTAGTGTGTTGGTTCTGGAAATGTATGAGATTAATTCCTCTTCTTTCTCTTCTAATTTTAGACAAGATTCACTTCTATGTCCATTGCAAAAATAGGCATTTACTGGCCTTAATTTTATCCCAGTGATGAGCTTATCTGCATCATAGAATCTATAATTTAGTCAGGCAAATCCCACCTGTGGGGTCTGGTTAATATTTGCAGCTGACTTTTATAATTTGGAAGTGAGTGGTCTTTTAAGAATTAAAGTGGGCCAGTGCCTGTGGAGAAAATAGGAGCAGCATCCTCTGGTGTTTAGTTGTGATGATGAGGCCTCTGGAATGAGGTCAAGAAGACTCACATGGAAGAGAGCTCTGAAGGTGGGGGAGAGTCAAAGCCTTAATTCTTAAGAAGGGAAAACCCAATAGGGACACACAGGTAAGGTCTTCCTTCTGTTACGCAATGAGATGAATTTGGTGTAGAGTCTTGTGTCTCAATGAATAATGAAAGCTAGTTAGCTTTTACAAACCAGTCTTGCCTAATTGTAATTATTTTGGGGATGTTTCAGCTTTTTGTGAATAGTTGAGTCCTAATATGAGAGCAGATTTAAGTCCATCAGGAAGGCTGCATGATTAAGCAAGCCACATGTGGCTTCCCAGTATTAAAGAAGCTGACAGTGTGATACACGGAAGGGAGGAGGGGAAGGGGTAGAAAGGAGAGGAGACTGGAAAGACTGGCATTGTAACAGAAAGCCCTTTGCCATAAATCTATGAAGATGATGATATGCAGGGGAATTTAAAATATCTGTTTTCATTCCTTCCCTCACTGTGGAGGAAGATCTCTGTTCCTGAGAGAGACTTTTCAGGTAGTTAGAAGCGTTAATAAACTTTTGGATTTTAATACTCCATTTAACTTCCATACTGCATAAATTACTTTCTTCAAACTTGGCTCTATTTTTGATCTGTCTTTACTGTAAATTGTAACAAAGTTAATGATGAATATAAAAATGCACAACTGCTCTTGATCCCATGATTCTAGTAGCGATTTCCGTGTCTACACAATACTTCTGGGAAAAGTGTATGTCAGTTTGTCTGTTGAAAGAATGGTTTGAACTTAAAACCCCTCAGACTTCTAGTACCTTCAGATACCTTTTTTTCTTAACCTGTTGGCCAAACGGCTTCCTTTCCTCTATTGAAACAACTGGTAGTGTTTATGCAGTATCTGACGTGGTTTTACACTCAACAGAGTGGTGTGGTTTGTATGTGACTTCCAAGATCTTTTGCAACAGTAAACCATAGTTTGCTTGATAAATGCAAATTTCCATTTATGCTCATGTGAATACGTTGGTTAGGTATCAAGTGATTCTGGAAGGATGTTTGTATCAACGCAAGTCTATCCTGCCTGTGCTGTTCTTGAGGATGTGGTAAACAGAAACAAGTCTAGCTCTGATAAAGTTGAAAAAAGAATCATTTTCCCAGTATTTGTTTGGGAATGCAGGCCATATTGAGTGTGTTATGGTTTTATAACTCAACTGGAGAATGACTTTTTTTTTTTTTTTTTTCCCCTGGAGGTAGTCCCTTACTTTTAAAGATATTTCTAAATGTAAATTTTATTCTTTATTATGCTGGAAGTCAAGGTGGTCTGTATATCCCAATGCAATCTAGGGTTTCACTTGTTTTTCCAAAATTAAAAACTCTGAACAATTTTTTTTTAATATGTATTACACCTATTGATGGAGCTCAGCTTGTATTTACTGATGTGCTTTCTCATTGTGTATAGTGCTGTTGATTAAAATTTAGACTGAGTGTATTTTTGTCCAGGGCAAAGCAGGGGCCTGCCTTGAGTTATTGGAGCATTGGTGTCTGGCAAATTCAGATGATGTCTCGAAGACTCTTTGCAATAATATAAAATATGGAGGTTTTGTGCAAAGATTAATTGGAACACACTCATTTTTATATAGCTTTCACAAGACTTCCAGCATGTGATGCTAGTTATTTTATTTCAGTGACAGTACACCTAGAGATTGAGTAGTAATATCTTTTTATTCCCATCAAAACTTGCATCCTGGTACAATTTTCTTCCAAATAATATTCAATCTTTTTTTTTTCCCCCAGTGCATTAAAGAATGAAATATATTTAGTAATTAATTATTACAAATAAAATGCTACTTGAAAGAAAATTCTCTGTGAAGACTGCTTAGCAGTGGGAACTAAAGTGTGAAGTTATGTTGAGAAATACAGACCTTGTGTTTGAGCTTATAGATGATAGTATGTGTTGAGACTCCTGTAGGTAGGCAGAACGCTGATTTATTTTTATCCATACCTCTATTAGGAAGTCTGGTGTGGGTTTTTTGAAGTACTTTCCTGTGGTCAAAAATACCTGGAATTGTTGGCACTTGTAACATGAACTTCTTCTAGGATGTACGCTGTTAGGTCAGTAGTAAAGAGATGTAAATGCTACTCAGGGTAGCAACTTCTTTTACCATGGCTTTTCCTAGTTGGAGGCCCTCTCTGATTTTAACACTGGAAACAGTCTGGGATACTTTTTCTCTGTAAAACAGTGTTTGAAAAGGCAGCCTTTCAGGTTAACCTGGCTCTAGGACAGTGAAAGATCCAGCAGGAAAATAATATTGCATGTAGGCTTCGCCACTGCAAGACCCATCCTGGGTTCTCATCGAGGCATCCCTTGTATCTTCAGGAGTCACAGACTCTTGACATGGGGACATAACTGGTTGTAAATCTTAAAGTCCTGTGGCCTTTCCCAGCCTCTCCTGCATTTACCAAGTACCCTATTTCCTAAACGAATAGCAAACACAAATGAAAATACTACTCTGTAAAATGGGAAAGCTTTTATGTGGATAAGGAAAATCAATTTTGTTGCTTAGAGCTCAGGCAGTTTGTTTCTATAATACTGCTATCTCCATCATCCCCATTTGTCTGGGCAGTTGTTCTCTACTGACAGATGGGCTTTAGCAGAGGCATGTGTTTAAGACATGAAAGTCAATGCTGTTGCTTAAAAAATGTGTTGAGTTTTTTTGAGAAAACATTTATTTATTTACTTAACTGGAAGCTGGTTTGTCTTTTTGTTAGCATTCAGAAGCTGCATGTAACTTTGTCACCTCACTTGAGAATCTGCACAATCTGAATTTGTGATGATGCTTCCTTAACGTATGTGAAGTATGTTTATTTAATTTCTGTTCTTTAAAAGAAGTCACTTTAGAAACTGCCAAGACTGATGAAGCATTGCTTCCTGGACTTGTATCTTGTCTGAAATCTTGATGTGAAATCTTTAGGACACTTTGCCTGCAGTTGCAGCTTTGAAGTGAGCTCGTTCTCTTCTGGGTTCCTTGGCAAGATGTGAACTCGCAGCCCAGCCTGGTGTTCCATGTGGTAGCTTCCAAGATGTCTGTCCTCCCCCCAGCTGCCTCTCCTGTAGGAACATAGTTATCTTTGAGCCTGCTGCTATTCTGTCAGAATTGGCTGATGGTGGCTATTAACTGAAATAGTTAAGGGGGAAGGGTTAGGAGGGATGCAGATGGTGTGATTGTGTAAGCCTGTTTTCCTATTAAATAAAAGAATATGCTTTTTTGTTCAGGATCGGACTTGTTCTCATGTATTCATCTCCTACATGTTTGTGCAAGTACAATGGCTGGGTTCCCTCCAGCCCTGCCCTCCCCCTCTCCCAGTGCAATCCTGAGTGGAGGGAATGGGCCTGAGCCCCACATGTGTTTGTGGCTTCCCTAAAACAGATCACCCAACAGTTTGTCCGAGAGACGCTTTTTGGGCATCTCTTCTGCATCAGTCTGTTCAACTCACTGTAGGGGCAAGAATATCTCCAACTCTTGCCTGTTGTGTTCGGCCAGAGGCACAGTATGTTTTTGTCACTGGAGTTTGGCAGCACTGTTGGAAGTATTCCAAGTTGGATCAGGAACTGCCCCTAAAGGGGTGCTTCAGCTGGAGCATCTGATGGGTTTGCTTCTGGCTCACCAACAGTGAGAGCATCTGACAGGTATTGTCTGTATGCTGCCGCTTCAATTCAAATGAGAATTAAACAAAGTAAGGCTTAGATGACAAAGAAGATGACAAAAGTATCCTGGCCATTCCAGGGGTGTTGCAAACTTTAAGCCATTAGTGAATGTCTTTTTATAAATGGTACAGAGGCTGAGCACTAAAATCATCCACTGCAAAATGTATAGACAGGCACTGTGAGAGTGGAGCCATCTCTTGTAGAGCCTGGTAAGTCTACAACAGCCTTGTGATGCTGTAGATGCCTACAGAGCTGCTATTAGTGGGTGTTCCTCCTTATTGCCATCTTCATCATGATACTGCACCTAGAAATACAGTTGTAGACGTAGGCCCCATCATGATTTACAAATACTCACCAGGCTTGGAAACCATTGACACGCGTGATATACTAGGACTGAAGCTTGAGCTAAGGGGCCAAATTTTCACTAGAGCACGTTACTAGTTTCTGCAGTTGCAATAAGGTTCTTGCAGTGAACAATTGTGTCAAGCTAGAGGGCTCTTGTCTGTCTGGTTGTCACTCTCTGCCATCTTTGGAACTTCCCTCAGTCCTCTAAGGAATCGTCTCAGGCATGTCCCCTGGGATTCGCTGTGGGCTAGACTGAGAAATGGTGCTTTCCAGGAGTCTTTTTCTCATCTATGGCTTTCTAACTTCTCTTTCATTTTAAAGGCCAACTGGCTCCACTGTACATTACAGCGAAAGGAATTGCAGCAAAAGGAAGGTAATGGGAAGGTATTCAGTCACGTCCAAGGTCATCATTTAGTGAATGTTCTGTTTTTGAAATTGAAGCTGTAGCAGTATTGATCCTCTACAAAGCTGTAGAGGTAAAATCTAAAAGAAATTGTCTAAAAAAAGTGTAAGGCTGGTGAAAAGTAGTAATGACTGGAGAGAAATTGCAACATTAAAACGTAATTATTCCTTGGGCTTTAAATCTCACGTGGTCTGACACCTGTTGGTAGTACTTACTTGGTGAAGCAAGGCTGAGTAGAAATGTAAAATGGCAAATGATCCTGTAAAATGCAAAGTGCAGCTGAAAACATAATTCTCAATTTAGTGTTAAGCCTTTTTCATGTGTTAATTTTCTCTTTTAATGTAACCCTGACACTTGAATATTCAAAATGGCTACATCAGCCATGCAGGAAAGACAGGAGGGTATTCACTGTAACAGAAGGGTGGCTGATGGATGAAAGATGAATGATTTTGTGCCAGAAGGGTGAGGAAGATGTAAGCAGAAGCTCATGACTGTACTGAATTTAGACATGAAGTTCAGCTGTGCCCCTTAGGGATGCTTGAAGTGACTGTGGAAGTTTGCTCCATGGTTTGGGCTGCTGCCTAAATAGATGGTTCTACCTTTCAGCTTTTTTTTTTTTTTCCCCCTCTTTCCTTACACCAGAGCAAGTGTTTACATGACTGTGTGATGTGCCAGATCAGAGGGCTCATCCACGTGATAATAACCTGGCAAAATAAAATACTGGATTTTGCCCACTGCAGTTTTCTGAGGCAGACCCATCTCAAGGCCATTTGAATGCAGGTGGCTGCAAGACAAAAGGGAAGAATGAATAAGAAGGGGTGGTAGAAGGGATGTACAGCTTAAACATCTGTAAGCTTATGGTAATTGTGGAATCACATGGGTATACCTGTTAAATACCCTGAAAAGAAAGTAAATGTTCCTTTCAGTAACTTTTTAGAACTGGAATGTTGCTGTTTTAAAAAGTACTTGCATGGTAAAAAAAGTGATTTTTACTGTATTATGTTACTATATTTGTTCAAATTGCATTGCTGTATTCTGAGAAGTCATTATGCAAAAAAACTGTTTACAGAATTGAAGTGGCTTTTTGTCATCTTTCATGTTTCTTCAGAATATAAATATTTGCATCTAAAACCAATTTTCAGTACCAGAGAAGGAAATTCCATAAACGCATACAGAGAGATGGACAGCATAAAACCAACCAAAAACCTCAAATCAGCTCAGTTCCAAAGTACAGTAGATGGAAGTACTGAAAAATATACATTCCACTGTATTCATAGCTACTCAAGATTCTTTTTGAATTCTTCATCATATGACTAAACTTCTTATAGCTCTGTTGGTACAGATGGTGTGGTATTTCAGATTATTCTAATTCCAAGCAGCTAAATGCAGTCTATTTTAATAACAATATTATATTGAATTTTGAAACAATTACATTTTTGTAACATTACAAAACAAGTTACGCTTTATGGAGGAATGTCCTTGGGATTTTCAGGATTTGCATTCCTTTCAGAAATTGAAGCAGTCATGACTTACTGCTGCATTGTTCATCCCGCATGTTAAATGTCATTTGCTAAGTATGCATGCAGCATAGAATTTTACCTGTAGCGCAGGATAGTTGAGAGTATCCAAACACTTTTGGCTGGTTGCATTGTTACTGTGTATTCCCAGCCTGACAAAGGAAGTCAACATTGTTCAAAATGGGCAATAAATCAGCGATGTTGGATACTAGGATCTGTAGTTGAATCCAAGCTGGCTGATCTTTTTAGGGTGCCAAAAATGTGCTTAGTTCATTGTCATCCTCAAAACAGTGTTGTCATGGTTATGTAGCTGTTTGCACAGTGGGAGCATATTTGATAGACACTGGGCCTCATGCCTTTATGTTGTCTGGGTAGAGGTAAAGGTCCTTGTTCTTGAACTTATAAACCCTTCTTTATCAACTTGCCCAGCGCAGCAGAGCTGGTGTTTTTCTTCTTCATATTCCTCCTGTAGAGAAGTTAGGACCAGGGTTAGGTTAAGAGTACTCAAAGACTTAGGATATTGGTTCTGTTCAGGCATCTGGGGAATGAACAATTTTGGTGCCCATGAAGAAGAGGCCTTGGTTCAGAGACTCCTGTTGCAACTCTCTTAGCGTTCAGAAGTCCTTGCTTGCTGGTGACCAAAGCCCACATTGGCAGGGGAGGTGGCAGTGAGGTTTGGCTGCAGGAAGAAAAAAACCCAACGAGGGTCAGTAGCAAAAAGAGTGGGAACTCCTGTGTAGAAGTTTGAAATGCTGGTAGATAGAAGCATCAACCTTCCCTGCTTTTTATGATAGACAGTTTAATCCATCAGTATCATTAGTTGGTACTCACCTAGCTTCTTCGCACTTTTTTGGTGTCAATTTAGCAGAATTAACCTAAGCTGTAGCACATTCATACTGTAGTTTTGAATTGCGTTTATGTGGTGTCATTTCTCATGCATGTTTTTCATGCTTTCTGCACGTCTAGCTCATAACCCAGAGGGAAATATAACTATGAATGCTGAAAGCTGACTTTGCAGAAAGCATGTTTCTTTTATCAGCAGTTATGTTCTACCAATGCCAACGTACCTAATTGTTAAAAAACGCACTCTAATTACAGCAAAGTGAGGTCCTAGCAAGCCTTTCTCTGGTAAGTCTAATTTGTGTTTTTATTGTAATTTCTCTAAATATTTTGGCAGTCTGTACGAGGACACTGCTAAATGACGTTGACACACTTTTCCTGTTTGGAGTTGGCTTTTTCTTGTACAGTATGTTTAATCTAATCATTGTATCGTGACAAAGCGTGGCATGAACGTGAAACTGTGAGACAGAAATAACTTAGGTTACAAAAACTAACCGTCTTCCCAAATAGAGATTTTGAGTTGCTGAAGGGGTGTACTAATGTGGTGGTTCTTCTCTTCCTATGAAAATACTACTTTATTTTCCACATAAATATGGAATTTTTCACAGGGATAACTGATGAAACTTAGTGTTTCAGCTGCAGTCACTAAACAAGTATAATGGAGAGGTCATACATTAAGCCAGATTGAAATATTTTCTTACTTCCTAACTCCTGTAGTGGTTTGAAATTACCAGAAGAGCAAAGCTTTGGGAAAAACCTTCAAAGCAAAACTATACAGTGAAAATGCATGTTCTTTTAATTTCAGAATAAATATCTGTCTAGTGAGAAGATACAGGCAAGGAAGTCTAAGTTTCTCTAAGTAATATAAGATTACAAAAAGTCACAGCAGTTGAATGACCATGATGTGCTTTGGCAAGTTTTTATTAATTCAGGAGATGGTAAGAAGGTTTTACAAACAAACATTCTGTAAATGGATTGAATAGTATATAATCTGAAAAGAATAATCTTCCATCCTTTCAGGTCGACCCACAGTTTTTACTAATCCATCCAGTCCTGCAGACAGGAAGCCAGTTTGGGGTACTTTTGCCAGATGAATTGATCGTCACTCTGCTTACCCTTGGGAGCATTGTGCTCTGCTTTCCCAATAGCCTCTGGTGTGCAGTAACTGTGCAGCTCCGTGGGGAGAAGCTGCCTGTAGATCCTGACAGTAATGGTGTGAGTGTGACATTTCTGAGGCTTCTGCGTTGGAAGTATGATGTTACCTGTGGAAGTAGGGAGGAGATGTTTGTCAGTGGAGACAGCCTGGGCCCTGGTAAGCTGTGCTCCTCCAACAACAGCTTCTGATGGGGTGAAGGACAAGGTGATGCCTCTGCTGCTGTTCCTCATGTCAGTGTGGGTCTCTGCCATTTACTTGGTGTAAATGGACAGGATGCAGACAAGAAAAGGGAATTGATGATCTTGGCTTTGAGACAGGTTGCTCCTGCAAGCAACCAACAGGACTGTTGTGAGCTGCCAGGAGGACTTTCTGCATGAGTCGTTCCCTGTGGAGCTCATGTTAATGTTGCATGGGTTGTGAGCAGGAGGCATGCATTGCAACCCCTGGCTGCCTCCTCAGTTTTCCTGTCAGCTACTACTAAGCATCAGCAATCAGAGCTGTTAGATCACAGCCAGCACGAGGTTACACCTTTATTGCTGTACTGGTACAAATGTTGACTTTTTTTTTTGCCTTTACTTGTTCAAGTCCATTGATACTTGAATGAGACTAGTAAGGCTATAGTTGGCTTTCTAGCAGAAGCGGAGAACAGCTACCAGCTACACAGAACTAGGATGCAAGAGAGTGTAATATGGTGGGTGGGAGAAAGTATTTGATAAAAGGTAGCTTTTGAGCTGTACCTCTGCTTAGGAACTGCCGTATCTTGAATGCATCAGTAACTGTAAGATTTTTACACTGTTGTTCATTCCTATGTCCATATAAAGCTATTTGGCAAAATGTTACATTATATAATTAAATTATGTGGTAATGGCCATGTATGAAGATAGACCTGATATTGTAAGATACAGTTCCACACTGAAGTACTGACTGAGCACATCCCAGAGTAAAGACACAGTTGTGCCTGTATCAAGGTACTTAAAATGATGCACTTTACTCCTCTAAATTACTGATCTATCTATTAGCTGCATATTTATGTTACAGTTTGGGGCAAATTAGGAAAAATGTCTGTGGCTTGCCAAGTGAGTCACTTCAGTGTTTATAATGTCTTGGTGATTTGCCAGGTAAGCATCTGTGCCAAGTTCAGTTTCTCATGTGATCAGGAAGTGATACAGGAGGATGCACTGAGGACTTCCTCCACCCTCTCCCCTCAGTGCTCTGCCAGGAATGTTGCAATTGTCTTGTGCTTTAAAGAGGAAATTTTCGAAGGCATGTAGAGCTAAATCTCATACAGAAGTCACTGAGGTTCCCTTTGAAATTCTGACATTTTCCCGTTTTATGTCCTTCTTTCAGTCTCAAATAATCGAGTACCTTTTTAAAAGGAACTCCCCGATCCCTGAGCATGTGTCCTCCTAAGAAAGCTTGCTTACTTGATGACATTTACTCCCTGTTGTTTCCCTGTGTCTATATTAGCATCATTATTTCATTTCCCCCAGGATTATTAGTGTGGAATAAAGTATCATACTTGCTTCGGTGGGCCAAATTTGCCACTGTACCTTTGAAACAACCTATGAGTGCTTCTGCAATAGTGGAAATGGCAAGTGTCAACTTAAATGTAATTACTGTTTAAGCTTTCAGATTCCTTTTACGTGGTTTGGAAAGAAGGAAGGGGGATTGTTCAAGCTGATCTTGCGTGGAGAGCTCCTTTGAATCGTTCTGAATCCTCCTGCAAGTGTGATATGAGGCGCTTGGGGGCTTATGCTGAGTTTTGATTTTTAATGATTAAAATTAGGTGCAAAGATGTGGTTGTTTTCTGCTCAAGTGTGGGACCAGCCACCAGAAAATAATATTTTTATACAGTAACTTAACTGTCACATGGATTTGAAAATCAACTTTTTACTTTTTTTGGAAAGAGAACTTTCGCATGACACAGGTAGTTGTTTCATTTCTGTATTTAATATGTGCAGAAAACACTTCACATGGTATTGGCCATTGTGAATAATATAAGGACTTCATTCACCTCTAAAACATGGTTGGATGGTAAATTTTGCAGGTGTTCTTTTGCTAGACTTCTCTTTTTATTTATTTCCATTGTGATTACATGTTTCTTACTCATCTTCTTTCAGAAATGGTCTTTGCAATGGGACAGTTTATCTGGTGTAGTTCTTTAAAAGGAAGAACATGGAATTGTGACTTACCAAGTAAAGTCTTGCAAGACGTTTTTTGCAAGGCATTTATGCCCCTGTCTGCTGTTTGGTGCTTTATGAAAACCAGCTGTCACCTAGGCTCTTCAGGCTTTTGAGAGTCTGGTGATTTTTGCTGCTTCTTGAAACACTTCATCACCCTGTCATTAAATAAACAGAATGGTTCTATTCAACTATATTTAAGCATTCCTGGACTTAGCACTTATTTTGCTAGAAGACAGAAGTATGTCTGCTGGTGCAGATGCTTTATTTGATCCTATGTCAGTCATCTACTTGTGTTTATAGGACTTTGTTTTCATTTTTATTCCTTTAGTACTTTTAGAGGTTCTTGGCTTCCCTTTGCACCCTACCTGAGCTCTAAAACATGAATGAATCTGACTTATCCAGGCTGCAAAGAATCTTTCCTGGGTGCTTTTGACCGCTTACAGCTAAATTACCATGTTTGTCTATGGAAGCACAGAAATAATAAATTTCGAAGTCATGTATTCCCCTTAATGTGTCTTAATGTGTTCCAGTCCTTCTCATCAGCCTAATACTGAAATACAGAAAATGTGGATTAGCCTGCTGTCCAGTAGCATGAAGAACATACCCAGTTGCTGTAGCTGCCCATTAGAAATGTCTGCCAAAGAACTGAAACTGCCATTCTTCATTTGTCTGCCATGGAGCCATTCCTCTTTCCTCATTCCCTCTTTTTTTTTTGAATGATGAATTTTTGTTGTTTTTTTTTTTCTTTTATTTAAGGACAGAGTATGTTAAAGGAAGCATTTAGATTTTGCAGCCATTTGCTGTTGGCTGCATTTGTTTTAATAACAGCATAGAAGCTGAAGCCCTCTGTTGCTGAGGCCCAGGGAAGAGAACAGCTAGAAATAGAAGGAGATTATGACATAGTGTGTATTTCTAAGACTATGAAACAAAAGTGTAAGTGAAAGTGAAGCTACTGCTGAACCTAAAGTTTATCACTGTTGCTGGGGAATAACGTACGCCTTCTTCAGGACTGCTGTGAACTTGGCCAGACAAAATAGGTGGAAGGGCAGAAGGTGGGGAATGTCTGCATCCTATTATGAATTGGAGGAAATGACTGTCTGCACTCTGTACGCTGGTGGCCTCAGTATCCTGCTGGCAGGCTGGTTAGCGCTGTAAGATACTGAAGAAAAAGTGGTGAACTGTCAGCTTTGGTGTTTAAAATAACTACTAGGGATGAGAAGAAGTTCTTTAAAAATGTTACGGGTTTTCTGTTGGCTTTCTTGAACTAACTGGAAACTTTCTGCTTTCTTTCAGGAGCGTTTTTTTTCTCCGAAAACATTGCTGCTAAAAAGCTTCAAACTGGAGAAGTAAATCCAGTCAGCTTGTCAGGTCACTGGCTCAATGTAAAAGTGCTTTCATGAGGTAACGTTAGGCCAAAGTCAACTTTTCTTTCTCTTTTGTAAATCTGCAGCCAAGCAATGGGCCAGAAAATCTCAGGGAGCATAAAGTCTGTGGATGTGAGGGAGCCCCCTTATAGACCTGTTAAACGAGAGCTGAGAGGCCCAGATTTTTGCAAGCCGGCGCGACTGGACATGCTGTTGGATATGCCCCCTGCCAAGCTGGAGGTCCAGTATAAACATGCTTGGAACAACGAAGATCGCTCCTTAAATATATTTGTAAAGGAAGATGATAAACTGACTTTTCATAGACACCCAGTTGCCCAAAGCACAGATTGCATCCGCGGCAAAGTTGGCTACACGAGAGGCCTGCATGTCTGGCAAATCCACTGGCCCACGAGGCAACGGGGAACTCATGCTGTGGTGGGCGTCTCCACGGCCGAAGCTCCGCTGCACTCGGTGGGGTATACGTCATTGGTTGGTAGCAATAGTGAATCATGGGGCTGGGATCTGGGACGCAACAAACTCTACCACAATTGTAAAAACCAGCCTGGGGTCACGTATCCTGTCTTTTTGGAACCAGATGAGTCTTTTGTACTCCCAGACTCCTTACTGGTGGTTTTGGATATGGATGAAGGGACGCTTAGCTTCATGGTAGATGGACAGTATCTTGGAGTGGCCTTCAGGGGACTAAAAGGGAAAAAACTGTATCCCATAGTCAGTGCAGTTTGGGGGCACTGTGAAATTACAATGAGATACATCAACGGACTTGACCGTAAGTGTTACCGTATTTCTTCATTACACTGTCTTTCAGCTTTTCTCATGTAGGATTTTTTCTTTATCCTTTTGTTGTGCTGGGGGGGAGTGGACTGTCCACTGTAAATAGATTGCATTCCATAGTTACTGCCCACAACTGGTATCTGTCAGTTGTGTCTTGTAATGACGGTGTGGATTGTAGCAAAATATCTTCCCTTTTGGCAAGCAATCTGTGTCCAAAGAAAGTGAACAAGTTGAGAAAAAAGATACTGAGAAACTTCCTGGGTATATTTAACAGTAAAACTCTTTGTTTACTGGAGGATATGTTTTAGATCTGTGGTTTTCAAATGGGATTTGTGGATCCTGTAAAAAATTTCCTGTATAGTGGGAACTTTTACATGGTGTGCGTAAACATACTTGAATTCAGGCCAGTAGGCTTTCTTTCCATAGTTGCCTTTTCAGGACCCTTAGAAGCAGCTGTGGATCCCCAAGAATCTGTGAGCTCAGGTCAAATATTGCTTTCAGCAGTTTTCCTGAAAGAGCTCTGTTCCTTAGTTCATTTCAGAAGGTGCTCTCTCAGGGTATTTTCTCTCCAGAAATATGGGATTTTGGATAAGCATTAGCTATTTTTGTTCTTAAATTAAATCATTACATAGTAAGGAGGAGCATGTTGCTGCTGTGAAGCAGTAGCCCACCAGAAGATGAGTTGCAGAACTGGGCCTTGTCCAGTTCTCACTGCTCAGGAATATGTGTGCTCTGCCAGGTCCATACACAGTACAGTGTATGTTTGGTCATGCCCAGTTATCTACAGTCAGCTTATCAGCTGCTGTGAATTGGGGAATGGAAGGCTGAATGAGGTAGTAAGTAGAACTTTGTTCTTGTTTAAGACTGTATTATCTGAGCCATAGGAAGAGCCATGAATATAAATATATAGATTTAACAAAAACAGATGACTGAACAAAATTTTCATGGGTTTTGGGCTTTATGAATGGAACTTGGTCTTGTAAAAAGGTAATAATAGCAAGTGTACAATACCTGCCTTTCAATTAGTAATTTCTAAAGGAATTTCCTATTCTTTTCAATTAGAATGGGATGGTCTCATTTTTTTTTGTCAAAAATTAATTCTCTGCTCATTAGCCTTACATCTGACATACAAACTAGAAACATAATTAAATAATTTGACTCTGTTTAAGATTACCTTTTCATAAGCATCTGTAATAAGCACTGGGGGTAGAGAATCTTTAACCACAGAAGCCCTGCAGGTTATTACAGCCAGATGCTAAACAGCAGCTTCCTGAGTGCTTTCATACAGGGGAGTATCAGACAATTGTAAGTATTTTGCAATTACTCAAGACACTGCAAAAAGTGGTGTGCTGACAGCTTTTTTTTTTTTTTTTTTCTGAGGGGTAGGGTGGTGGGGGAGAGAGATTTTTTGCAAACTGAATATTTGTGTGCGAAAGCAGTTTTTATAAACTAGGATCTGCCAAACTAAGCAAAGTACAGCTCAGCTTGGTCCACCATGTCCACACAAGGAATCATTCTGCATTCCATTTGTAGCCTTCACAGGGCTGCTCAAGGGAGCTCTAGAAAGATGAAAACACGGGAGGAGGATGTGAATGAGTTTGGTAGAAATTTTAAAATAAAAGGGGCTAAGTAGAGAAGGATAGCTGTGGTGTGTGAGATGGCAGAGAGAAAAATTCCCATCCGGTTTCTCGTGGGATAATTTTGCTGAAAGAGGCAGGGTAGCTTCCTAAACTATGCCTGAGAAAGTCAAAGTAGCAATGTTTGGGTTTGGGTTTTTTTTGCAGGGGGGGTGGTGTTAAGTGTGAACCTATGTAAAGTAAACTTCTATGTAGGCCTGAGTGTTAATCTGATCATGTGAAGAGGAAGTTTAAAGCCCCTTTGCCGTGGGGCAGTTTGACATCCTGGAATCACATCATTTGTTATCACATGTTCACTGATCCGTTACTGTCCTGCAACAAAAACAGCATTCAGGAAACCAAAGTAGCTTGTTTAGCAGGTGCTCTAAAGCAAACACCTTCTCTTCTCTGCTGAAAGTGTTTCTATCCAGCCAGCCCTTGTGTAGCAGTGCAGGTTTGGTTGTGACACTCTTCATGTTCATTCTCATAGCACTTGATATTACAGGTTTCTACAATTGTTTTTCTGAAGATCGGAGTAGATCTTGAAGAATAAGGAGATGCTCACGTTGTGTTCGCAAATTTAAATACATTTGAACGTACATACATGTGGGGTTTTCTTTGTTGTTGTTTGCTTTTTAACCTTACAAATTCTCCTTTTTTTTTTTTTTCCCCCTCCTTCCCTGGAAGTATATCATACTGCTGATTGCAGCTTTTAGTAGATCTGGCAATAGTAACTTTGTTGTTCTTGAAACTGTGCTGTCAGTGACTTGTAACTTGCTATTTAGTGATTGATTGTTACCACTCAGAATGCATACCACAGCTTGCAATGGCTGTTTATGTGGTGCCTTACAGAGCAGATGGAGAGCTCGACTGCACGGATTTCTAGTGTTTTCAACACTTACTGTTTAAATAGAAGACCTCTGAATACTTTAAAGGCCTGTGTATTTCAGTTGCCTGGCAAAGGGTGAAAGGCTTGCAGGAATGGAAGAGTGAAAGGATCAAATGATGGGCTTTTGCAGCTGCAATGAACTTAAACATATGTCACAGCAGTATAGAGACGATGCAAACTTTGAAGTATGTTAATTACTGGATAGATGGCAGAATCATAGAAGGTTAAGGCTGCAAGTCAAACATCAAGAACCTGCGTGCCCCCTGGATATTGCTTCTAGAATATGCTGTAGTTAAAATCAATTGTCATTCTTCCAGCTGCATCTGATACCCAGAGTATTCTGCTTCAGAAGCTACTTTGAGCATCATATGATCATGTGCTGTGACTTTCACAAGACAATTTTTCACTCACATTTGAGGGTCTCAGAGTTGCAAATGTTTGTCAGGGCTTGGGAGGGAAGGCAGGGGAGTACAGAGAGTGCTCATTATAAGCACACTGAGTTCTTCCCAGGACAAACTTCTTTGATCAGATGCTATCAGTATTTACCACACTGATGTTTGCCCAGTGCCTAAGTTTTACAGAATTTTACATCAGACATCTGACTCATTGCCTATTGCAATAATTAAAAAAACCCAAATAACACAAATGCAGTATATGTTATTTTTCAGATGCTCTTTTCATCAGAGTATATGCATGTTTAAAAAAAGCTAGGCTATTTACATCTGTTGTCTGATGAGGAGTCCTGAAGACTGTTTATAGACTGGAACAGAGAAATAGCAAAACACTTTTGTATAAATGTACATTGCAGATCATGACTGATACATTAGTACTTCCGTGTTTAAATAAAGTGGTGGGAGAACAATATAACAGTGCCATGGTGGAAAACTTGGTCATTGAGTAGGCAAGTTGAACGCAGTGATTTATTTTGATCCTTAAAAGTACCTGACAGAATAGTTGGTATTTTGACTTCCAGAAGTCAAAATACTTTTTATAAGCATGCATTACAGGTCTGGATCTGCCCTGTTCTGAATCGGTGTGGAAGAGCAAAGCAGATGGTCTGTATTCTATATACAATAATAATAATAGGTGATCCACAGACATAAAACTTGATAATGCAATTCATAGGTACAAAAACTTAGAATTTAATATCTTCCTAGGTGGGGAGAAAGCAGAAAGAGGCTGCAGAAAGATTCCTCGCCCCCCCAGCCACCCTTGTGTGATGGTGTAGAGTTGGTTGAAATGAAATACTGAGTGCTGGCAGGAGGGTTTGTGGGGCTCTGCTCATCTTGGGAGCTGTCCCACATGCATGTGTCAGCACAGCATGTTCTCACTAGTGTCATGAAGAAACTTCTGCAGTTGTGCATCAGCACTGGCCTTCTGGCCATTGCTAAAAATGCCTGCTGGTAGCACTTCCAAATTTCTTCATCTAAGAAAGAAAGGCTAAGAAGAAGCTTCAGTAGTCCACAGCTGTGTTATGGTTTATTTGCATCCTGACATACCTGTGCTTTTTTTTTTTCCTGCTCTGGTTCATAAAGGTCCCATGGTAACCGCCAAATCTGACAGTCTTAAGGAAAAAATGCATGTTAGTGTGTTCTCATCGTGTTTCCACTGATTTCCCATTCATCCTGTTTTTAAGAAATGAGAACCTTGAAGAGCAATGATTACACCTCTGTTCTCAAAATTGAAGTGAATGTTGTAACCTAAAGTTGAGCTTTGAATATCGTATTTGTTACTCTAAAATAGCAATTAGAAATTTGATAGCCTTGCATAATTCTTTTATGAATTTGCTCAAGCTATGATGCTGGAATTGCTCAGCAATGTGAACTAATTCTTACAAGTTTGTATTAGAAGTGGAAATTTGTAAAGGGTATTTATTTTTGGATTTGCTCTGTCTGTATTGCTGTTGGGAATTGTACAGTGTAAATCCAAGCTTCAGTGCAAATAATGATGCTTCTGCAATACATTATCCAGTGATGCATTTACTTTATTGCCAAAACTGTGTGTGCTTTGTCCACTTTGACTATGATTTCATACAAGTTTCCTCCTAAGTTATATTTCTCCTTAAGGTACTACTTTATTTGTCTCTGTAGCCGTGGAAGTTTCTTCCCTTCTCTAATCACAAGCTTTTTCTGCAGATGGCCTCTTTTTCTTCCCTTAAAGTCAGTGTAGCTTCTCTATTAGGAGAGGCAGATGGCAACCTAATTTCTAGTTTGGGCTCAGAGCAAATTCCACTTCAAAAAGATAAACATAAGACGACCCTGATCTTCTTGGAGTATATTGTGGTGAGTGGCAATTTATATACCAGTCTTCAGATTATAGCAAAACCCATACTTTAATGGTAAATCTACAGGCAATGTGCCCGAAAACAAGCATGTCCAGAAATGCTGCTGTGTTCTGCAGATGTTTCCACTGAAGGTAGTGATGGTGCTGTCTACTTCTCTGTGTAAACGGTAGGAAAGCTGCCCCAGCATTAACACTGTGTTAAAATAATGCTGAGGCTGTGAAGTCAAACACCCAGAAGTTGGCAAGTGGCAGAACGGGATTTGCTTTTTGCAGCTGTAATTCTGAGCTCGGCAGCCTTCAACTGCACTGTGTCCCACTTTCTCCCAGAAAGTGTTTCACTCTTGTAAAAGGGCGTGAGTTCTGCTGCAAGTCATCCTTCTGTGTTCCTTTTCTGCCAGCATTTTTTCCTTGAGTATTTTGTCCCCAGTCCTGTGTGTCTGAACTGGTGTATTTTGTAGTTTCCCCAGGATAGCCAGTGAGGAAACCTGATGGAGCATGACAGTCCCTGTGGTCTCAGGTTCAGTTTTGTGTTGCCCTTTGGGGATAACAAATGAAAAGTCCTGCTAGTGAGGACAGGACTGGATCAAAGTTTCCCCTTGTCTTGTTTGATTTGTGCATATACAGAGAATTTAAATAATTTTAGTCTTTTACTTTAAACTGTTTTGGGGTGGGACTGATGATTAGATCTGTCTTCAGGCCTGTTATCAAACCTGTTTTTTGCTGAAAAACCTCCAACACTAGAAGTGTGAGATGGGGCATTTCAATCTTTAGCACTGAAACTCAGGATTGAGGCAGAGGAGATATTGTTAGAAGTTACTGACACAACTGAACTTCATGTGCAAGAACTACGAGGATTCTTTCAGTTGTTTAAGCGTTATTTTTACATGTTAGTTGGTGGTAAAATACAGAAGGTAAAATGGTGACACTCCAAAGAGGATATCTGTTGGTAATGTGAAACAAACTGAGCATTTCATATAACCTACTGCACACTGGCCAGGATTCTGCATGACTGGTTTGGAGTTGTAAGTCTTCAGCATTGGTGCTAAGAGTGTCTGTTGCAATGGGAAGATTATTCACTAGGAGCATAAAATATTTCTGGTAATGCTTGTTCAGCGTGGACTTAGCAGGCAGTCACTGAGTCAGGCAGGTGTCCAGTGTTACCTCAGATCAGTTAGTCAAAGCTATACCTGTATTTTCCATGGACATGCCTAAGAAAAACCAAATTTGGTAGGTGTGTCAAATTCATGTGATGAATAACAACATAAGAGTATCTCCCTGCCTTATGTGAACACTTTTTCTAAAAGTAATGAACTTCCAGACGTGGCATATCTTTGGGCTGGTTTGGTGTTTTGGCTTTTTTTTTTTTTTTTTTGGTGGTGGTTGTTTGGGTTTTTTTGTGGTGTGTTTTTTTTTTTTTTTTTTTTTTTTTTTTTTTTTTTTTAGGAGATTACTTATTAGCTTTGTCTCTGCCAATTTCTTATCACTGGTTGGCCAAACAAATTATATTATTCCAGAAAGTGATTTTTATGAAACCAGAATGTATTTTCAGCAAGGAAGTACATAGCATTAAAGAAGAATAGTTTTTGTTTGAGATTCACAGTTGCATTTTTTCACAACAGGCATTTTTATTTCTACAGCATGCTGCATCTCTATTGCAAATGGGAATTCATGTCTGCATGTATTGTTTGGACCTGAAATTTAAAGATGTGCTTCTGCTTTTCAATAAGAAGTAACTATAAATGTTTAATAATATTCTTCTTGTGTATTCCACATATCTGTATGCCTAGTCACTGTGCTACTGAATAGGCTACAAAGCCTTGATACAGCATCTTGAAGCTAAAAAAAATTGCTGCTGCTTCTCTGTTGTTTCAGCAAGCTTGACAGCTACAGTTTATTTAACCAAGACAAAGTGATTATTTTCTTTTAGATACTGGTGCTTTTTCTTATTTCTTGTAGTGTTTACCTTTTATTTTTTGGCATTCTCGTAAGCAGAGAGCCTGTAATTGCTTTCCAAAATATGTTCCTCTGTCCATCAAAACAAAACAGAGTGTGGGGTTATATTAGTACCCCGTTCACTCTTTCAAAATTGAAATGCTTTATGTTTCTGAAAATTTCTCATTTCCAAGTAATTCGTATTATGTAAAATATGCTGTTCGAAGAAGATTTTTTAAAGATCTTCATAAAGGTTAAAATATTTTTTAAAGGCTTGGGAATTAGGTTTTTAAAGCACTTAATGATTTTTTTTAAATAGCAAATTTTAGTTTTAAAGGTAGCATAAGTATTATGAAAATAATGTATTTTCACTGAACAAAGAACTTCTCTCCAGTAAGTTGCCTCTGGTGTGAAATGCATCATCCAGCCACAGGCACCATATTGGAATCTGGTATTCAAGCAAACACAGCCCAGCAGCGTGCTTGGAGTTTGTGTACTTTTCAGTGATGGCTTCTCTTCCAGCCTTGCTTTGTAAACTTTTCTGTTCTTTGCTATATTAACTGCCACAGTGCTGAATTAGCACTTGCACGTAAAAATGTCTAAAATTTTGACACAGTTTATATTAAAGGCTGCCACTTTTTATGAAACAAGCACTGTTACAGTGAGTGACTTTGGTTAGACTTGACTGGAACGTATGCACTGATTTCTGAAGAAATGCCAATTAACTTCGTGGCTCAAACTGAGTTTCATTGCGCTGGAAGGTCTCCTCATCACGTATGTGGACTTACTGTATCTTTGTTATTTTAACAAAAGCAATTGCTTTAATGTGCTGTGTATGATTGTAGCCATGACTACATTACCGATCCATGTGTGCTTGCCATATGTGTAAACAGTTTGCTGATTTTAGTGGTATGACCTATTGCCCTCTGCCTGTGTAAACAAATGAAGGTCAAAGTTCAGAGAGATCAGAGGGGAAACTTTAAACATCCTGCACAATCTGCAGTCCATTAAGTGTTCTAAATAATTTGTTTGCAACACATTTGGGAAAGGAGGATAGCTTCACCTGGTGCTTGGACACTTCAGGGAACGTAATTGCATTGGCTTTATGTTAAGAAACCAGCTTCAGTGGTGTTTTCTTGTCTTGGGAAGGTAAGTAATGCTAACGCATGCTTTACTTTTAATTTAGGTTGAGATTTAAATGTTGAAGTTGTGGGGACAGGCCATTGGATAAAGGGCTACAGTGTACAAAGAATGAACAATATCATGAGACAGATTACCTACAGGCAACAGAATGACATGTGTGTCAAGGGAGGAGGAAAAGTAAGAGGTAAAGCAAGAAGTGCCAGCAAGATCTAGGAAGATATATTTGAAAGAGGAAATGTGACAAAGGCACTAGTGCTTAAAAGGAAGAGAGAAGGCAGAGAAGTATGGTAAGAGGGTTAAAAAAGGAGAGATGCTGAGATTTTGACAGAAGAAAATAAGCCTTGATGTACTAGGCCAAGTAGCACATGTCAAAGAAAGGTCAGGACTGTTCAAGCTCCTGAATGACCAAGCATCCTTATTTTACTTTCTTTACTTTCATCAGCAGTTTTTCTGGCAGAGCACAGGAGCTCAGCTTCCAACCCCCAGCTGTATGGTAGGGAGTGAAAATTCACCTGGCTCCTCCTGGTGTTAAGCACAGCCATGCTGGGTTTTCCTGACCACTGGTAGCTGCTTGTTTTTTTAAGTCAAACCGACAGCCTGTATAAGTCAAAGAACTTGACAAATGTTTGCTCTGTTTTCAATATGAACTTTACAGGAATCACTGTGATGCTATTGGCATCTTACAGGGTCTTTTGTCATTTGTGACTTTACAACTGAACTTTTCAATTTGATTAGAAATAAGTGAGCTATTAAAATTTCTGGATTGGAGAGGCTGAATTAACCCTGCAGATTTTTCTGACTGAAGTAGTCTTAATTTCTGATGGACTTTTATGTTTCTAAAATTCTTTTTTCCTTAATTTTCTGAAGACTTATTAAAATTTTAAATCAGTTATTTCTACATAACGGATCTTGTATCCTCTAAAAGAATTTTATTGACTTCCAGATATAACTGATCACCAGTAAGAAGTTCAAGGCATTTCATAATTTCATTGATCAAGAATAAAGCAGAAGCTAAATCGTTTATGATGCAAATGTTTTCAAAATCCAGCATGTAGCTTGATGTACTCGAAATACTGGAGTTAGAGCCTTTTATCATCATACTGGGCAACATTTCTGAAATGCAACTGATAAATTGGCAGCACGAACAATGCTAGCATCTGGATGCAAACAGCAGCTTCCCGAGAATGCAACTTTTTTTCCTAAATCGCTTACACAGAGGAACTTCCAGGCTTCCTCTGGCCCATTTTTTCAAACACCTTTAATACATAATGCATATATAAGCTATAATCTTAAAATATTAATGAAAATAAGTTTGTCTTTAAAATGCAATGGAGATGGAACAAAATAGAATGATGGCTTGGACTTTGTACCAAGGGGGGTTGTGCCTTCAGCAGCTTCTCTGGCTGTGGAGCAGCAACAGTTCTGTACTGCTGCTGCTTACCCCCATGCTGCTGCTTACCCCCATGCTGCTGCTTACCCCCATGCTGCTGCTTACCCCCATGCTGCTGCTTACCCCCATGCTGCTGCTTACCCCCATGCTGCTGCTTACCCCCATGCTGCTGCTTACCCCCATGCTGCTGCTTACCCCCATGCTGCTGCTTACCCCCATGCTGCTGCTTACGACATCCGGGGTCTGCTGTTGTGTTGAGATACTAAAGGTGAGAACCTGCCTGGTCAGGGGGTGTATAGGAGATGTTGCACACAGGAGTAGTTGGTGGGTGAAAGCTCATTGCCGAGAAGGAGTTGCAGTAGAAATTGGCTAGACGTTGACTATTTCCAACACTGTCTAAAAAAGTGTGCCTTTTGGGGTGGGAGGGGGATGCCTATCCCATTGCAGGGGCCTCCCCTGCAATGTTTTGCTGTTGTCATTGGAGATTTGCTGTTGGGGAATACGGTATTGTGGAAGTGGCCCATCATTTCGTGCATAGTGCTACTTTCAGGAGCAAAAAACCCCAACCATTATGCTGTTGTGGCGGATGGGTTTCTCAGTAGCCCACTTGAACATGCCAGTCGATAAATCCTGGCGCTCCAAGTGACTTCTCATCAGACTAGTTGGCTGGAACCACCATCTGCTTTCTGTTCCCCAGATTTCTGTGTTGATAGAAACTTCCTTAAAATGCAGGTATCGAGAAACATTTTGTGTATGAAACATGAGTGAGCATAAAATCTAAATGTCACTTATACCATAGTATAGTTAATCACTTATTCCCCATTATTCTGAATTATAGGCATTTTGGTTTAAGAGAAATTCACTTCAAGTGTACCTGTTTAACCTATAAGATATCTTAACAAACTGTTAAAGTAGGCATGTTAAATTAAATATGGAAAAGGTTTGCTTTCCTAGGTAGAAATTAACAAAATACTGTATCTGGTAATGATGTTGTTTTTCCTTCATGTACTCTGAAGGGAACAACTTACTTGCAAATGTAAATATTCAAAACTCCACACAAGCTCTACCATTAAGTAGTGTTTACATAATGTATGTTTTATATTCACAGATCCTAACTGACCCACAGATAGCTGTTGTGGTTTAACCCCAGCCAGCAACTAAGCACCACGCAGCTGCTTGCGCACTTCCCCCCACCCAGTGGGATGGGGGAGAAAATCAGGGAGTGGGGGGAGTAAAACTTGTGGGCTGAGGTAAAGACAGTTTAATAGGACAGAAAGGAAGAAAATAACAATGCTGATAATAATATAATTGGAATATACAAAACAAGTGATGCACAGTGCAATTGCTTACCACTTGCTGACCGATGCCCAGTTAGTTCCCAAGCAGTGATCCCCCCCCAGGCCAACTCCCCCCAGTTTATATACTGGGCATGACATCCCATGGCATGGAATACCCTTTTGGCCGGTTTGGGTCAGCTGCCCTGGCTGCGTCCCCTCCCAACTTCTTGTGCCCCTCCAGCCTTCTTGCTGGCTGGGCGTGAGAAGCTGAAAAATCCTTGACTTGTTCTAACTACTACTTTGCAACAACTGAAAACATCAGTGTGCTACCAAAATTCTTCTCTTACTGAATCCAAAATGTAACACTATACCAGCTACTAGAAAGAAAATTAACTCTATCCCAGCTGAAACCAGGACAATAACATTCTAATTTTAAGGATTTTTGGTAGTGTCATGAAGATGAAGTCCTTTGCAGGTAGAGGAAGACTGCTATATGAAAATAGAAAAAGCATGCTAATAATCATTAGGCAGGAGGGAGTTGAATTAACATTTTGTACAATTGTGTTCAATTGTGTGTGTTTCCATCGTTGCCAATTACTTGCAATAACAAATGTCATTATTTGCCATTTCCCCCCTGTTGTATGTTTAGTCACCCTTATAAACAGGATAAGCTAAGCTGTAGATCCAAACCCCATTAATTTTAACATCTTTTAGGTATGTTCTGTTCTCAGTGCACAACTGCCTTTGCAGTGTTAATTTTTAAAAAGGAGGTTAGGCTTTTAAATGAGACCTTTTGGCTAACTCTACATGGTTAGTATTTAAAGTAATACATGAAAGTGGGTGTTTAATAGGAACTGATCTGCTCTTAGAGCAGGTGAAAGTGGTAATCAAATGTTCTCTCTACTTAAGAAGTTGCTCAGTACTAAGAAAAGAAGAAAAGCACGTTTATATAACCAATATGAGAACACACATTAAGTGTAGAAAAACCAAACCCCACAACATCAAAAAACTAAACACCCTTGTTTTTCAAGCTTTTAGGATTAAAGTTTGAGGTAAAAAGGCAGATGGTAAATCCATTTCCCAATGCTAATCTGACAATAATGTTCTGATCCTCTGTGGAGCTGTGTGCTTGTCTGAAGTCCACATGCTGCTAGTAAACGGTATCTCCTTGTGCAAGAAGTCTTCTCTGTTGATTCAGCTGGTGATGGAGGAGTGCCTCCTGCTAGTGAGCAGGTATGGGTAATGCTGTTTCTTGACTTTCTCTGCAGTGAGTATTATAAAATACTGTTTCTTCAGGGGGCAGGGAAGAAGAGTGCTATGTTGTCCTTTTCCGAGTGGATGGCTGTAAGCCATCTTTTACTTGTTCTTTTCTTTATTCTGCAAATGATACTGTCTCTGTTCCTACAGATTTGAAAAATGGGCTCTGTTCAGCTGATTCTGCCAGCTGGTTTGCAGAAACAGTATTTAAAAATAGTCTTTTGAGGTAAAAAGTGAGAAATGACCTTTGAAGAGATTGGGGTAAGCCAAGTGAGTGAGTCATAAAAATGCAATTGTGCAAAGCTGTCTAGATGTGTCCTGAACACATCTGGATTTGAATTCATCCCCTGAATAAACTCTAAAATTTTTGATTTTATTGAAAAAGAACAATTTTCTTTGACTGCCAGGAAGTCATTAGTTTTGTTTAATGTCAAAAATCACGATAAAACTTACTCAGTTGTAGAGCACTTCTTTAACCTTAACCTTGCAGAATAAGAAGCTGCCAAAGAGATGGGTTTTCAGCTGGTGGATCGGGGAGGCATTGTCTAAAGGCCCTTCTGGGCCTTCTTACTGCTGATGCAGGGAAGGGCCTGTTTTGCTTCTGTTTCTATGTCAAAGTTGGTCTCAGTCACAGGGTTTATTAAGGGCTCTTTGACTTGGTTTGGCAGCTTGGTTTTCTGTTTTACCCAGAGTGCAATAAATTGGTAAGCAAATGGAGCCTTTTTCACATAAGGGCTGATGTTTGGTATTACATGACGCTTTTAAAGAACTAAATGTTCTGGATTAAGCAGGATTAGACCTGTAATTTTTCCAGATCTTTATCTGTTTTTTAGGTAATGACTTCCACATTTGGCTGCATTAGAATTTTACAAACAAGCTTCTGCAGACAGAGCCAAAGTGTCCATGCCCCATGTGGGCCATCCAAGATGAATTAATACATACATTCATTCTTATCCATTTTAGGGCCTATCTTGAAATTCTCACAAAACACGTTCAGGTTTTTTTGAAAAAGTGAAACCAACTGCTTCATTAAACACATAATTGTGTAGTGCAGACAGCAGTCTCCGAAGATGTTACTACCTTTTTTGCTAGGTAATTGTAGTAGGGAGTTCAGTGTCCTCTGGGGCACTTCTGCCATCAGTCTCCAGTTGTTTCCTGCCTCACAGGAAGAACAGCGAACAGTAAATGATACCTGGTTTTAATTAGGCTGACAAAGATGTGTGCCCTGAAGAGCATCAGGTGTAGTCATTAAGCGTAGGGTCCCTAGAGGCATCTCCTGGGCATCCCTTCCAGCTGCCTGCGCCCAGGGGTTTGCTGCGCAGCAGGCGGCGAGGGTGCGTGGGCACCTCTTCTGGCTCGGTTCCCTGCCTTGCATTCGGCCGCAGTCGCTGGTGGTCTGCATTGCCGGGTGGGTGCTGGCTGTCGCTCTGCCTGCCGAACCTCCGGCATGTCAGCAGCCGGGTCGCTCTTGGCCTCCGCTCCTCCTCGCTGTTCAGACGCAGTCAGCGAGCCTCCAAATTCTGTGCAGCTACAGAAAAGCGGGGTGTGTGTAACATGGGCCTCTAACAGGCTCTGCAGTGTGAGGCATTATTGGCAGCGGTGCGCTGTTGGTCCCGAAAGCAGTGTTAAATTGACCTCCTTTTGGCTATTGAGGGGCTGGGGATTCATTTTTATTGCCCATTAGCTGCTAAAATTTGTACTCAAATGATAGTTTTGAACAAAATAACTGGCAGCGGTGGTGGTCTTGACGAATGCTTGTTTAGACTTCATACAGAGGGATCTGGGTGTCTTTTCAGCCATTGCAGTTGAGAAAACAAGTATGTTTTCAATGACCTAGTCAACATTATGTACGGTAGATGCCATCACAGAGGGAAACTCATACAGTTTTTGCTTCTCATTGATCCAGGCTGGAAATCTAGTGTTCAGATAAAGATCTGGGCTTCTGCTATTAGAAACTGTAATAAAGAATAGAATGATTAGGTAGGTGATAATTGCTGATAATTGTGATCTTTTCATGGAAGGGAGTTACTGTAATGCTTTCCAGAGTTCTCTGAAGGTGGTAACACCTGTGGGAGTAAGGGCAATCCACTAGGTTTTGAAATTCCAGATACTTCAGAGAACTCGACAAAGTATCCCTTCTAAGAAACTTACACAGTTAAAGTTGGACAGTTCATTAGGGAACTTTTTTGAAAGACAGGCAACAAAAGATAGAAGCAAATGGTCAGATTTTAAGTTGGAAGGAGTTTATCAGTAGGATCTCTGCTGGGATCTACTCTTCACAGTACCTTTATGATGAACTGGAAAATAAGGTGAAGTAATAATTTACACAAAATTTTTCAAGGTGGATAAATCTAAACTGGACTCCAGGAAGTGTTGTAGAAGACTCCTGCAGTACTTAACAACTGGATAACAAAGAGGTAGGTGAAATTCAGCGATGTTATGTGCCCAGTAATGCGTAGTGAAGGATAGGGGTGAGGGGAGCAAATCTGCCTGTACGTAGCATGTGAAGAGTTCCTGCGCACAATGAACTCTTAACACCTGGAAAGAGATCCTGGAGGCATTGTGCGTAATATTATGAAAATATCAGTAATGAGTGATCCAAAGGGTGAATATGATGTTGTGAATTGGAACAGAACAGGAAACCTGGTTATGTTACTGTGGCCAGCTTGTATCTTGAGTGCTGTGTGCTCTTCTTGTCCATACCTGTCCTCTACTACCCCTTCTCCCTGGCTGTAAAAATAAGTCAAGAAATACTAAACTAAATAAATAGTAAAACTTAATAGGCTGGATAAGAAGGAAAGTATGGCTTCTGCACTAGGAAAGAATACATAAACCTGGATCTGACTGATGGTCCACCTAGCTTGGCATTCAGTCTTCGATACTGACAGTTAATAGCTGGCTAAGGGAGAGTATGGGAACTGGGTAAGCTTGTAGGGTAATCCCTATTCTTTCCTGGATTCCTGTGAAGCTTATTTCATCTGGGTGATCCCTTAGCCTCCAATCATCTGGACTCCAGTGACTTACTTAGCCAGATGTCTGTGTGTTTAGTAACTCATAATAGTTATTCAAGCTGTCTATTAGTAACACTTTGCTATCCAAAAAGATGGATTATAAAACGAAAAAAGCACTAATTTCTTAACTGCTCTCTTTTTTTAACCCTGAGAAGTTCAGTAAAAAAGATGCCGAGTTTTAAGAAAAATCAGTTATGGATACCTTGAATCATTGAATAACCTTGGAGTAGTTCATTTGCAGGTTGATTTATCTGCCAGCAAGCTTAATCTATTTGACATGCCTTGATCCAGTCCATTAAAGGTCACTTTCTCATTATCCCCTGAATTGGAGCTTAAGATCTCAAACTGCCCAACTTTGGCAAGGTCTTACATTAGGTGACCAAGTCTTCTCCCAGCCCAGAATGACAATCATCGCCACCCTCTGCCTTGTTTCTTCCATGTCTTATTCTTCAATAGCACCAGATGTCCAACAAGCTTATATTTTCAGCAAACCTCCTGGGCCTGTTTATTGTCAGACAGTTGCACTGGAGAGTGTTGGGGAGGTCGGCAGTTGACCTATTAAAAAAAAAAAAAGTAATTGATTTCAGAGGGAAATTAATTGCCTTAAGTGACATGTGAAAGCGGTGTGCGTTTTTAATGTTTCATTTTGTGTGAGAGTGAGTGAAACAGGGCTGTTTTGTTGTTGGCACCTAGTGATAAGTTCTTAAAAAAAACGTAAATCAAACTGGCTTTTAATTCATTGAGCAGGAAAACTTGTAGTAGCTTCTGCACAATGGTTTAAAACCATACCAGAAGCTTGGTATTTTTATTTTATTTTATTTTTTTTAAATTCAGTGTTGTGTTCACTTTCACTTAGGAGGTTTCCTGTTTGAGATATAGATGCAGTGGGCCACCCCCAGTTGCTGTAAATCAGTGCAGTGCCGATGCAGCCAGTGCGCTGGTCCAGTCTATGTGTTAGGTGAGAATTTGAGCAGCTGTCTGTCCTCTCTGAGTAGTTTCTCTATTTGCTGAGGTTTGCAGTGTTGCATGGGCCAGTATGTCAAGACAAATTCTACTTGGTATCTGGTTCACCCTTCTGGGTTTTCCACTCTTCAGCTAAACTTACAATTTCAGCATTATTTTGGAGCTAAGTGTGTGTTTGTCTAAAGGAGTTACCTGAACTCCATACCTTCTCTATTTTATTATTTTTTGTGTCTCAAGTGCTTTTTTCTTCCAAGTGTTATTTTAAATATGGAGTGTAACTTGACAGTATAGTCTGCACAATCCTCCCTATATGTTCCCTGCTGCTGTTACACTGAGAGAAATTGACCTCTTCAAAAATTGTAAATTAAGAGTGCTATAATGATGGTAGGGCTTTGAAACACTTTATGTTCTTTCCTGATATTAAGGTCCCGTTTAAGTGACAAAAATACCAAGGAAGGGAATTGATAACACGTTGTGCACATCACACAAAGGACTTTTCCATGGAAAATGTTGCTTTCCTTTTAATGTTGACGTTTTCGGTTTATCGTCAGTTGTCTTAGTAATCATCTTTAGTAGTATTGGTTGATAAGCCCAAGAGCGGCGCATTTGAAGAAAGCGGTGATCTTCATCTTCCCCCCCGCCCCTTCCCCACGTCACCCCATTTGTGATACATGTACTTTGTGGTCAGTTTTGGTGTTCTAGCCATAGTTTGTGTTTTTCATCCTTCAAAAGCATAGAATTTGCTTTCCTTTGGGAAAATGGAAATACTGAAAGCTAGCAAACTTTGACTGCTGTCACAAGGTAAGAAGAGACTTACTGGGTCAGTATTGTCCAATGATGTGTAATACTTTACTAGATTGCTCACGGGGCATAGGAGCTAAGTTCAGTTACTGATGCTGTGTTGAGCATACCGAGTTAAGCTTCAAGGGCAAAGAAGAGCATGTAAAATCTCACAGCATAATTCTTTGCCTTACTTATGAAGCTCTTGTTGTGAAGTGTCTGGGTAGTGTAACATAATATTTTATTGAAACTATAATCAATTCTGGACTGAAAAGAGAGGAGGGTAACTTGATAGTACAGTCATTTTGGGGTATAGGATGATTTTGGGTATAGGCTTATTAAATGTGATTTCATTAAGAAAATTATTTGAGCTTCATATTGGGATTGACTCCCATTCAAATGCACATCACCATATTTGAAAGATAAGTCCCGTAAGAAACAGGGAAAATGGACATAAGAGGCTTTTGTATAAGAATCAGTTTTATCAGATGCTTAATTTTGTTGGTGTGCATTCATGTACTTTTTAATTTTCGAAGTATTTGTTTGTTGCGTAAGCTCTTAGTGCAAATTTTTATTTGCTATTAAATTTTATTGCAAAAATCTTTTGACTAGAGTACTACTGTATTAGAAACACAGACTCTATTATTTCAGTTCCTGCTTGACGTTGCTTTATTACAAAGAAACTTTTTGTGGAGAAAATGGTTCTGTCTGTCTTGCTTTAGGTAGCTATGATTACTGTAGAGTTAGTGTGGCCATGTGCTCCTAGCAAGTTCATAAGGCAAGGAAAAAAGCTTGGCACTTTAGCTAAAAAGCTTGTGTTGGGATGAGGCCAAGCTAAACACCAGTACCTCTCCGAGTTTGTGATTTGCATCTCTCTCTTCATCTGTTGGGGTTCCTTGGGATTTGTATCATTGCTCAGGATCTGCCTGCAGGTGCTATGGATCCCATTATCATATAGAACAAATATATGGAGTGCATCTGGAGAGAAATAAAATTTCTATTCTTTGACTTTTTTAAAGAGAAATTTTACTGCATCTCCCTTGACAAACAGTTCCTGTAGGTGAGTGATTACCATTTTCCATGACAGGAAATGTTGAAAAATGTGTGGGTGAATCCACATGTTTTCCCATTACAGTTTAAATCTGTGCCTTCAATGTTAGATTTTAAAAGTATGTGTAAACCAACCAGCAAACCATAAATCCTCATTAAAACTTATTGAAGTTATTGAAATACGTATTTTTCTTAAAATCACACTCGGGCCTTGCTTGGTTTTTTTGTTTTTGTTTAGAAAAGTTCAGAAATGTTTGTTATTCAGAAAACTCCATGTATAGTCCTACACCTGATTTTTCTCTTCTCCATACATCTACATACCTATATATATAAAAATTTAAAAAGCAATGTTCTTAAGTTTGGAAGAACCGTGTTCTGTCTTTGTCCGTCAGAGATGAGGTTGCCCTCTGTACTGCAGCTCTCAGCTGCCTTGCTCCCTTCCCTGCATGGTTCACTTCTACTCCTTGCTGAATGCTCCTTCAGCCAGAAGCCACATCATGGTTTAAGAGTTTGTATTCAAGGAGAAGAATGATGAGAAAGAGCTCTTTAAGTTAACATGTGCTGGGCCCAGAAGGATCTGCTGGTTAGAAGGAAAATATGAACTGGAATTAAGTTGCATTTTTTAATAGTGAGGGTCATTTATTATCTTTGGAATACTTTATCAGGGGATATGCAGTAAATTCCCCTAGTTGCAGGTTTGGTTGTTTTTTGGGTTTGGAGGGGTTTTTTAGTTGGGTGTTTTTTGTGTTGTTTTTGTTTTTTTTTTAATTTAATTTAAGTTCAGCCACCTTGATAAAACTGTTCTATTTATTGGATCTGATGGGGGCGTTGCAGGGTGAGATTGTGGCTGTTACTATGCAGGGTTAAATTTGGGTTATTTTGATTCTTCTTGCTGAACAGGAGCTGCGGAGATTCATTCAGTTTCCGTAGAAGCAAATGCTCATTTAGCTTTGTTCTGCCACAGCCAGGGCAGCTCTGCTCCTGATTTTTTTCTGTGGGAGTACAGCTGAGTGCCTCTGAAAATGCCACCAGTAGTCACTTGCGTAGTTTGTAGCTATGGCAGCCAAGGTTACTTGCCTGTTGCTACTCAGAACAGGTTTGTAACTGTGACAAGTAACATAATGTGGCCATTGCGTTCTCCATTTTAGAAACGGAAGATTGGCATAGGCTGATGTTCCTTCAGCTCTTGGGCACAGTGAGGCAGCCGCTAGTCTTTCCCTCCACATGAGATCTGGAAGTTAAAGGTTTTTGGGAACATATGTTGCAAAATAACCTTTTATACTGGGTGATTTACATGGTTGGCTGGATAAGGCAGAAAAGATGTGACAAGTTTTTTGATCTGCAAAGCCTGTGAGGCTCTTGAATGATGCATGGCTGGTTGACCGACAGCTGGTTTAATAGACTCCTTGTCAGGAACAGGGGTTGGCTGTTGTGAGTGGGCTCACCCCCGAGAGTGGCACCACAGGATACTTGTCTTTGTCATTAAATATCGTGTACTTACTGACGTTTCTTTTAGACAGCAGCTAATGGAATTAGGGATATTTTATGTCATCTCTACATCAATAATGCAATATGGGCCACATAAAGAATTGATTTGGGGGGGGGGAAGTGGAAAGATAACTCTTGGCAGTAAAGAGATTTCTTTTAGTAATTCCAGTTTGATGTAGATTCTAGTTGTGACCTTGAAGTTACATGTAGAAGCAAGGAGGCTAATTAGTAAAGTTCTATAATTACTTTGGATGACTTCCTAAATTACAGTCGTGCAATAAAATCAATATTCCCCGAAGCAAAGCAAGTTGTACTGCAAAGACAGGTTAGTGCTTACAACTATACTGGTTGTATTGCTATGCTAAATAGGTTGTAATATCAGTATTTTATTGTGTCTGGAAACTAGGTTGTGTTGGTGTTCCCCCCCCCCCCCCGCGATGGGGCAGCCTGTGAGAAGAATTGTTAGTTCTTCTATGCGCTATTTCCATGCCTGTTCTCCTTGAGTCAGAGAAGATGAGCACTTTTGTTTGCTGGTGCCAAGTTTGCTGTGTCTTTTGAGAGGATCAGGGGAGTCCTCTAAGCTGCCTTCAGAAAGGAGGAATAACTTTGGCTTGCCTGTGCCTTTGCAGATGGCAAGGAAATGCTGTGACTTAGCAGAAATGATCCAGGTCAGGAGCATATTCAAAAGGGGAGGGCAATTTCATGGTGCTGTAGAAA
Source organism: Buteo buteo (assembly GCF_964188355.1). Classification (NCBI taxonomy): domain Eukaryota; kingdom Metazoa; phylum Chordata; class Aves; order Accipitriformes; family Accipitridae; genus Buteo; species Buteo buteo. The sequence continues at coordinate 22,810,491 of NC_134177.1, forward strand.
GCATTGGGAATGTTTGCCACTTTTAGATAAGCAAGTAGTGGACTTTATAACCTGCAGTTTTGGTTGACAAAACTTCCCCTGGAGGCTGACAGTAAGCATTTAATTCAGTATTTAAAATTTCAGAAGTCTGGATTTTGTATGCATGGGTTAACATACACCTGCCTAGTTTTGTTTACCTGGGGAATTAAGTATTGAAAAAACAGTATTGATGTGTTTCTATAATTTGATATTTTTTTCTTTTGCACACCATAAATATGTATTAAAACATTTGTAGCAAACATGAGTTTGGGGAGATGTGCAAGAACTGGAGTTTTTAATGCATAATTGCCTTTTTTTTTTTTTTTAAGAAAGATTTCAGATGAAACTTTTGCTCATCTCTTTGGACTGGAAGCTTTCTGTTCGAGATGTAGCATTCCTATATAGCCAATACTTCACAAGTGCTATTGCCTTTACTGTTAATCCATAGTTCTAATACAGATTAATTTGGATGTTGACATTTTTAACATAAATTGGATAGTGATGTGTGCATAGAGGATAAGGATTTATAGATGTGGTCTTCACCTAAAACTGCTAAAGAGAAGCCCTTTGGACACTTGTTCGCTTCAATTTATTAATTTTTATAAGCTTTTTTTTTTTTTCCTTAGACTCAAGATTAACCCTTTTGTCCTTGCCACTTCAGTTCTTTACACGATGAAGGAAAGTCATGCATTTATGAAATCTTTTATTTTAGGCTTCTAGGCTGACTGAGGCAGTGTTCATTTATCAAATCTGCACCTGTCACATAGTAGGATTCCTACAACTGATGAAATAGGAGGGTAGCTTTATCTGGCAAAACACCGGGCCAAGTGGATAATTAGTTGGGAAAAAGGTTGAGCATGTTATTCTATCCAGCAGGACATTGTGGAGTGTATGAAAGAATGTGAGATGGCTAAATATGTGTTTAAACTCCCATTTAGTTGATTGAAGGTATGCTTCCAGTAGCATTTCCAGATTAACTACCTTGCTGCTTTCTTTGGTTTATATGGCAAGGTGATAAAGATAAGTGAGATTTCCCTTCCATGTTGTTTTCAAGTGGTTTCTGAGTAATTTCTTGAACTGGCAAATGGGGTGCTAAGAAATGAGGAAAGACATTTTGGTGCTGAAAATCCCCCCACGTATATAATTCATTTCAAGAGAAGGTGGGTTTTTTTGGTAGGCTAAATCTTGTGTCTTGATGGAGTAGCTTAGCAGCTCCATCTTGACTTCAGACAAGGGCTTAAAGCCTAAAAAAGCAAACTTTATAACTGAAGAACCATGAAATCAATATGCCTTTTACATAGCACACAATATTGTATTTTATTCAGTATTAAAGATTCTAGTTCCATGTTATGCCACAAACAGCTCCAGGGCTTCCTTGTTTTGCTCAAGAAGTTTATACAGAAACTATTTCTATGTTTACCCAGAAGCTATTCACCCAGTGCTTATGGGAACCAGTATAGTACAGAAGTTAAACTTCAGTGTTCTTGTGTTTAGTTCAGCAAAGACCTGTTTGGATAATGAGAAGAGCTGAAAATGCTAATGCTGTGACTGTGTACTGAGCACTAATCCAAGTTCAGGGCTTCAACTCTATTTAGCAAATTCTTCAAATGTGTGCCTAAAATTCATTTGAAGTCAATGGCATGTAGGCACATGCTTAACTGTACTCAAGGACTTCCCAGTGCCTGGCCCAAATCTGTAGAAAGAGACCAACCTACCCATGGCAAAAGTTGGTTACATGCATGTCTTATTGAGCCAGCTGATTCATTAGTACTGACAGATCTTACAGAAGACTTGCTCTTCTGTTGGTACACCATGCATTAAGATAATCAGCTGTGATTATAAACTGACGTAGCTAGTTTTAAAAAAAAACAAACCCACAAACTCTTTTCAGTCTTTCATCAAATACTATTTTGCTGAAGCTGACAGAAATGAGAGTCAGGCATGCTATGAATACACTTACCCTCTTTTAAATTTGTCTGTGATAATGAAAACTCGCATCCTTTCCCATTGACAGAAAGAGCAGACGTGCTTTTTGCCTCCAGGCTTGCTGAGCTGACAGTCTCTGTTACTTGGTCTGTGCTATCAACCCATCATCTGGTCATATTTTTATTCTGCTGGCAAATCTGCACCATCTAGGTAGTTAATGGGAGAAGTCCAGTTTTTGTTTCTACTGACAACTCATCTTCCTGTGATATATGTACATTTATGATCACTGATTTTTAATTTCTTATTTTCTGTTTAATGTGCACGACAAGGGGACGTGTACTCATGGCAATGGGATATTAGCCTTTGCAAGCACACAGGTACAGGAACTTTGAAATAAATGCCTGTTTATTGGTGGGTTAACATATATTGAAAACTTAAAAATGATAAATTTTCTAGGATTTTTTTTTGTGTCATTGCATACATGGGAAAAGGCTTATGTTCTAATGTATTTTAAACACAGAGTAAGATCCTTGCAGCTCACCTGTCCTTGTGCAGGAGCCTCCTGTGGCAGGAGAGGGGAGCAGGGGCAGGTGGGAAGGGATCCTCACTGCCTGCTGGCTGTCACTCTGCCTCTATCTTACTTTTAATGATTTCAGCTGAAGGGGGAAAAGGATGAGTCATCCATCAGCTTATTGTAAGACAGTGTAGACAGCTGTAAATATATCCTGTCTGGAGATTTGATTCCAGTAATCAGCACAAAATAACTTTTGACATAACAACACAGGGTAACTCTGAGCCTGTCTCGCTGGAAAAAAGCTGGGGGGGGGGGGGGCGGGAAGCGGGAAGGGATTAATGGTGCTGAAATAGCAAAGGGTAATATTCTTTCTTGTGTAGACCGTGTGTGTGTGTGTTCCTGTGGTGTTTGTTGCCTTCACAAACTACATGGAAACAATTAACTTGGAGACTGTTGCTCTGGGCTAGTAGCTTAATGTGGCTTTCTTTTAAAAAATAATAATAATAAAAATCTAAACATGAGGGTATGGCAGTTGCTGTGCCTGGGGCTAAACTTGTGGCATGGGCAATGGGTTTCTCACAGTACATTTCCTAATTGTAGACAACTTGGGTTGAAATCTTGAATTCAGCTTGCAGAAATATTTGAGAAGGATGTGGCCGAAATAGGATGTGTATTTAATTTTTATGAGCAAGGCTTTTGTATTTCTGTGGTTAAAGAATTACATGTCTCCATTTGAACTTTGAAATAAGTGGAAGTGTGTGAAGTGAAACAGTTTCCCCTGTGTACCTTGTGTTTGTTTATTTGGAGTACTTAAATCTACCAAGGTGTTAAAGCAATATAGCTGCTTCCAAAGGCAGATTAGAAACATGGCCAAAAGTGAGGAATAGCATGAAGGTTTGACATTATTTTCTCTGGCTGCACAACAGCCATACGGACGACAAATATCCAGGGTAGACTGAATAAGGAAGAGATTGCCCTATCTCAATGTACCTATGGCCAGCTGCAGCTTTCCTTCAGGAACAGTATTTTAGCAGTATGAGTGTTTATTAAAGCCCCTTTTCCTTTCTGAAGCTACTAGTGTGGTTAGGATCACTCCATAATAACCCCGTCCGAAACAGCAGTTACAATTGATATATCTTCTTTTATCCAATATTAAGAATTTCCTAATCTGTTAAATAAGTGCACAGAGTAAATTAGGGATTTTGCATTCATTTGAAAAAGGCTAATTTGTAATGCCTCATGCAAATCAACTCTAGCAAAAAGCCCCAGGGAGCATATGTATACTTTGTTTTCATGGCTTTATCAAATAGATCTGTAGGTTGGAAGTTTTCACAGTACAGAACAGAAAAAGCAGGTTACTTCTCTGCCTGGCATATGGAAATGAGATTTAAGAAATCATTCAGTCATGTCTGGATTTGCTGCTTTGAAATGGAAATTGGTTGCAAAACAAAGATGTTGCTTTTATATGGGTCTTTGATAGTTTTGCTAGTGCTGCTCCAGGAGGCAGGAATGAAGTGTAAGATACTAAAATAACAAAACCACCAAATCCTCTTTTTTTTTTTTCCTTTCAACCTAGCTGTATGTAGTCCATCTTCAAAGAGTTGCTGCTTCTGTCATAATCTTCTCAAATTAACATAAAGTCTATAGTTCTGCTAAACAAATGTTTAAAATATTCACATCAAATGTACACGCAGTAGGATCCACATACACGCATCTGGAAGTAGGTAGCCTGAAAATCCTGCCTGGCTTGTGGCTCCCAAGGCTTCCATGCCTTCATGAGCCCCTGAATTCAGTGTACCAGTACTGGCAGTCCTGGGCCCCAAGTATTGTGTGTGGTTCAAGACAAGCAGGAAACTGAGGTCCTAGACTGGGGTTTTAAAATGCTTATGTCCTGGAACTAATTAGTGTCTCTGTGGGAGCATATATGAGTTAATCAGCACTACTATGGGGGGGTATGTGTGTGTGTGTTTCTCCTTGTTTTCCTCCAAGTTTTTGGAACCTAATATTATGAAATGTAATTTTAGGTATTTTAGTGTGTGCATTCCTCCTTGAAGCAGGAGCAGGTCTGAAGCAGCTCTGCCATACACTCTGTTGCTGGGGTCAAAGTACAGGTGACTGCAGCCAGCACAATGCTGTTAATAAAGAACAGGACTTGAACCAGCCAGAGCATCAGTCCTCCCTCATACATAAAGTACAAATAATGAAACGTTTCCCCTTCTGACTTGTAACTTGAGTGTTTTTCATGCATTAAAAATTTAAAAATAAGAGGAGGGTGTGATTGTGTGTGGTCTGAGGAAAGAGATTCACCAGTTTCAATATTGAAAGATGTGCATTAACTGCTGAATCATCCTCTTGGGCATCCTTTGAACTTTAGTATAGCTGAAGTGAACATACCTTTTCTGTGCGGTATAGCATAAATATGGTATCTTTCTCTAAGGGCTTAGTATTTAACATCAATTTTTGTTACTTGCTTTTAAAAATTCATTTAGAAGTTTATAAATAAGCAGCACCTGCTGGTTAATTGTTGGAATTAGCATGTGAAATACATACTCTTTCCCAAAGGGAATTCTGGATGAGCACTTTGAAGTTTATTCTTTGTTCAGCTACCTAATTTTATTTGGATGACTTGAAAGGCTGCCAGCTTCTCTGCTGATTCAGAACAAGCTGATAGTGTTCTCACTCTCTGCTGCAGAGATATCTGTGTCTTTGGTGACTGGCCTGAATGAATCAATGCAATGTTTATGGGGTAGAGTCTGTGAAGCCAGTGCAGAATAATTTTTAGAGAGCAGCAGTCTCTCTTGTCATGTCAAATCAAACAAAATAGAATTATATTTCATATACTTGTAATTAGGATATTTCAGTGAAGAGTGTGGTGAGTGTTACTGCTAAGAAAGGTCATAATTGGGTGGAGATCAAGAGCTTAGTATTTCTGTGTGCTTTCCAGTAATTCATACATCAGCTTGAGCTGTCAGTACAAGTGGTGTCGTGGCATGTGCTTCTTATGGCTGTTGATAGAATCAGTACCATTGTATCCATGTCTCATTTTATTTTTGGAAAAAGCTTTGACCTGAATGCTATTAAGTTTATTTAATATAATGGAGAACATGCAGAGTTATTATAAACAACTGTATGAAATTTGAAACATTCAATTATTTTTTATTCTTATTTCTTTTTCTTGGCTGAGATGACTGTTTTACTGTATTGTGGTCTACTTATTGTTTTAAAAACCTGGGTATGAATTGCAGTCAAAAGCACAGCAAAATTTGTGTCGTTTTGATTCCTAGTGGTGTAATGCAGGAGGTAATCCTGCTCTCATTGATATGTCAGTAGGATTTGCAGTAACTGCTGTAGACTTGTTTGAAAGCTACTTCCATTAGTTATTTCACCAGCTCTGGGCCTGGCATCTCCTCTTCCTTGAGGGCACATTGCCCTTTTTCTTAGTGTTTCCAACCCTTCAACCTTTCACTTCAGCTGATGTCTTGTAGCTCCCTGTATTTGGAGTAGTGGTTACATTCTAGCACTCCAGGTGTGTTGCTATAACTGTGGGTAACTTTCATCCCTCTGATAACCAAGGAAACAAGTTCAGAAACTTCAAATTGTATCACCCTGCAGCTTAAAAAAGATAAATTATCAGATTGGGATTTACAGGATGTTTTTTGAAAGGTGTTTGTGTCTGCTTTTTGTCCTTTATTAAAAAACAATTTATCACCATAAGATTTTTTTTTATTGATAGCTGCATTTAATTGTTGTAAGTTTTGAATTTTATGATTAGACAGCTTGCATTAAAATGTCTAGTGTTTAATTTGATGTTAGGGTTGCAATTGTGTGCATGCAATGTTGGTGGTATATCTTTAGTATTGGATTTGGATTTTATTATTGCAAAACAACTTTTGCTTCAACAGTAGAGCTATGCCCTACAAAATGCTTTTGTATAGATATGTGATACAGTGATAGAGGTTTTGCAAAATTTGTGTTGTTTTTTTCTATTAAAATGCAGCCCTTAACATTGTATCAATATAGTCTGATGATTCAGGATACTTGTGCAGCAAGTTTGAGGAAAGAAATGAAGTCAGTGAAGTGCCACAGATGAAGAAGCAGGTGTAGTCTGTGCAAAGATGATGTACTGGTTTCCAGGGAGAGTGGTGTTCTTGGAGAGTGGGTCCATCCCTCTCCATTTGTGATCCAAGATGGTGAAAGCTCATTGGCGTATGGTTGTAGACAATCAGATTTTTTTCTTAAAATCGTGGGAATGAGAGTATGAGGAGAAGGAATCCAATACAGGCCACATGTATCTGTATACAGACCAGGAAGACAGTCTCAGAGAATAAATCTGTTTTTTATGAACAAGCACCTGTTGCTTTACATGGAAGCAATAATCCTGGACCAGCTGCTGGTTAGGACTAGTAGTATCAGCTCTCGGGCCCCACTGTTAGCACAATGTGTTTAAGACCCCATGGATGAACTCACTGATCTGCTTTATGACAAACACAGGCCTACGTCTGTCTTTCCTTTCCAGGACAAAAAGCCCCACAGTGTTTTAAAGCGAAAAAATCTGTATATTTCTGTTTCTTGAATCTGATTTTAAAAATGTCATAGCATAGAAAATTGTCAAATTGTGAAAGACTTCATGTTGCAGGTTGTGCTGCTTCTCTTGTGGGCTGAACTGGCACTGGCAGGAAGACAGGGCTTCAGGAGGTCCTGGTTTAACAGGGACTTGGAAGGCTGGTGGCACTGATAAGCCCTTTAAAACCTATTTTTAGGCTAGAAATACTGAGGAAAGACCGACACTGTAGTCTTTTGGGGTCAGCCTTTTCCCATCTTTCTCTTTATGCCAGCCCAGTGGCTGTTTTGCTTGCGGATTGATTGCATAAAATGAGGAAAAAAACAAACCCACAACACTTTCAAGCTTTTATAAAATCTAATAAAACCACAGAGTTATTTCTGTGTAATCATGGGGAGCATGCTTCTGAAATGAGTTATGTTTTTTCCTGTATCCTTTTTTCCTCCCCTTAAAGTGTCTGAAGATGACGTTCTGAAGATGCAATTATCCTTACAAGGGTTGTGCAACTTCTTGTTAATGTCATTTGTGTAAACTCACATGGCTGCTATCTTTCGGTTATTTTATTTGAAAAAATTGGACCGATAAGTCCCAGGTCAGATCCACCAACCAGGATCAACCCTGGTCAGCTTCTTGTGGTCACTGCTCCTTAGCAAAATGCTAGGGGGGAAAGAGGCAGCAGGTCATAATGTCTCTGCTGCCATAGTTTGCATGGGTTTCCCAGGAGATGATACTTGGCCGCTTGTGGGAAGCTGTACTTATGAGATGCTGTTCTTATAACCATAGTAACACAGTCTGTCTCTCTTCCATTCTTGTACCTGTGTAGAGGTCTAAAATTGTGTGGCTTAGATAAGCAGACACATGTATTTATAAGAAGAAAATCAGAGGATACTACTTCCTAACTGACCACTGCTTTTTTTTAGTGTGCATTTTGAAGACAATTCCATATACATATGTATATATGCAAATACACACAGAGAATATGTGTGTGTGTGTGTATGTATGCATATGCACACCCTCTCAGTATCGATATCATAAAACTTCAGTTGAGGCACAGGACGAGCAGAGGTACTCCCCAGTGCCCCCAGAAGAGACACTTCATTCTCGGAAGAGTCTTCCCAGCCCTGGTGTGGCTCACAAGGAAGCACTTCTTACTAATAAGAGCGCTGTGGCTTTCTCAGTCATCTAAAGATCACAAAGGATGTCATAGTCATGTAAGAGAAGAGATTAAAAATCCCTTTTCCCCTCCTCCTTCTCTCCCCCCTGTCTCTACTTCTCTTTTTTGTCTGTTTTGGTGTGTGTGTCTGTGTAACGAAGATCTATTTAAAATTTTTGAGGGGTGGGGAAGGTTGGGGTTTTGTTTTTGTTTTTTTTTTTGTTTTTTTTTTTTAAAAGAAAAAACCTCCACTGAGTCAGGATACTCCTTTAATGTATTAGAAATCACTTTTTTTATCGACATTTGTTG
>NC_134177.1:22819171-22898657 GCF_964188355.1 Buteo buteo
GAGCTGCCTGTTAGATGGTTACAGCCTAGAGCACACAACTAGCTCTTGAAATGATCAGATGTTTATTCATGCTTCAGCTTTTTCTGATTAAAATACAAAAGATAACTTTCAAAATTCTTTTTGTTCTGGCCTTTGTTGTTGTTAAGGTATCATTTGTCAAGGTCAAGCAAGCATGGTAAATCCATTGGCAGAGGCTTGTACTGGACTGCTATGCAGTGCCTGCACTATGATGAGCCCTGGGCCCAGGCGAGGTGCTGGGCCAGCCCAGTTAAGTTGATAAATCTGGGTAACACAATGGACAGCAGGTCAACTTTCTGTATTTGTCAAGTCATTAAATATGTTTATGGCATAAAATGTAATTACACTATTTTTAGGCATGCAGCACGTGCTACCAGTTGTACTAATTTTCTTATTATGCCTTATTATTTTCTTATTATTTCTTATTATTAACATTTACTTGTTTTGAGTGTTATTTGTGAACTGTCAGAAGAAATTGTGCTAGGTCATGTGGCAGTGTAAATTGGGCTTTCAGGGCACAAGTTAAAATTGATGCATGTCTAAATTCCCTATGTGGCTTTGAAAATAGGGTGATTCACAATCTGTTCATTGATTAGGTTAGCAAGCACCAGGCACCATAAATAAAACGGTGTAAATGTTATTTAGATAGCTAAGGAATACATAGCAGCTCCATAAATAAATATGCTTCACTTGTATTTTCAAACGTCAGATTTCTTTTGGTTATGTTTCATGTGATGAGCTTCTGACATCCAGACGTTGTATGACTCAGAGAAGGATCGTTTATTGCTCCTCAACATTTAATGTATGTTGTGATTGTTCCACTTCAAGAACAGGGATCAGCGTTCAAAAAAACCAGAGCAGCATGTGGCTTTCCTACAGAGTTCATGGCGACGTTTCCTTCCACACTGGATTACGCCACTGATGTTGACTCAGAAGGCTCCTCCTTTTGTAAAACGTGAGCTTAAAGCTGTTGCCTGCCCAGGTCTATCCCAAAGGACGGGTTGCGTCCTAGCAGAGCTAAATGCCATGGACTCTGGAATAGTCTCTACCACTGATGGGTCTTGAGGTGAAGAGCATTTTCCATGGGAGTTTTCTTTCGTCCAAGGTCAGTTATTACTCTGAAGCATAAGCAGAAGGTATTTAAGTACTGTTAGAAATAAATACACTGTTTCTTCAGTCTAAGTTAGATGGAAATCCTTATGTGGAGGTTTTGCATCACTCCTCCTTTCAGAACTTCTGGTGAACCCCAGTGTTTCTGTAACTTGGGCTATAAGAGATTTGTTAGTTTTTCAAGACAAAATATTTATCACAGTATCATTAGCCCCAGTGATTGAAACAATACACTTTGGAATGTGCATAGATGAATAATTGTAAGCGATGCTCAGGTTATATCAGCAGAAAATAAAATAAAATTCTTAGTTCAGAAAACGGAGTACCCATTACATAGTACACAGTCTTTCGGGAGTGATCTGTCTGTCTTGTACTGCCCGGGATGAGAACACCTGGCCTCGACAGAGAGGATGTCTCTTGTTGGCCAGAGCAAGGTAAGCTGGTGGATGCATCTTCTGAGCCTCAGAAGTGATTGAAAGATGAGGCCACTTTCCAGAGAGCTTGTTTTACTGCATTCTGGATGTTTGCCTGCAGACGATAAGCCTTTGTCAGTAAGCATCTGCTGACTTCAGTAGCAGCAGATCAAGCCCTGTCCTGTTTGTAACAGCTGAAGCTCCATTTTCTACCTCGCTTACCAGTCTGGCAGCATCTGGTGAGCATCTGCGTGCTTTGGGTTGGAGCCACAACAATGAGGCTTTTGTTGTATCAAGTATTTTGGGAGAGGAGGAGGCTGTGTAAAAGTTAGTTTTGGGTAGTAGCTCATCACTGTTAGCGTGTTTCCTGTCACCCTGTGGTTGATGTTGCTGATGCAGTGATATGTTGCCTGGTAAGGAAAATGTGAGCAATTTTTTCACAAAGGAAATTAAATGGTGTAGAGGAAACAATTCTCTGGAGCTGTTTGTGGTCTCCTTAATGAGTGGGAGTTGGGATTTGGGCAAACTATAGAAATAGGCCTGATGAAGTAGAGCTCTTCCTGCCTCTCATCTCTGGTAGTTTACAATTCAACTATGGGTTTTTTGCATTCATTTGTCTCATTTGGTCTCCTACTGCAGCCAGGTTTGGAGACACATGCTGATTAAAGTATTTAGTAGTAATAGGTCTGAAGCACTCGCATATAAATTTGCAAGAATAATAAAGAAGTCAAATGCTATTCCAGGTGGGAAATAATATGTTGAGTAGATGATTCATAATAACATGAGCTCTTAAAACTTTCTCAGAATTGGGGGAGGGGAGGTAGTTTGGAAACCCAAACTCTAAATGTCAAGTTTATTGCTTGTTGAAGTTAATATTTATGTATTAGTGATAGTAATGTATCCCATAACCGTGCTATGCTGCCAAGTTCTTTTTTTCCAGTTAAGCAAAACAGTTTAGTATCTGTAGGTATCAAAAAGCAGGGCACAAAAGCAAACCATTAAAAGTCCGTGCTTCTGTTTGCTCTCAGCCCATTCCTTATTACATAGATAGCCTAAAGCTGGGATGGTACCTGTTTGGGGTGCGGGTTAGGTGTTTTTTGTAGTTGTTTTTTCCAGATTGTATAGTGGAAGTGTCTGATGACTGAGAGTGGGGACTCCTTTTGCTGGATTGCCAGAGGGCCTTTCTGCTGGTCATGCTGCTGTCCCCTATCCTCCCTCAGTGTCCCTGCACGTGATATGGGAGTGGGCACAGTCTGTGCCCACCTGATCTCCTCCTAGTGCAGTGCTTAGTTACGGATTTCTTTCTTCATGCCTGTCAAAACTTACTCTAATTCAGCTTTTAAGCAGTCAGTGAGATTTCTACATTTAAATGTTTTAACAAAGCCAGAACAGACAAATACTGGTTTTATGGTGGAGGCTGGGTAAATTCTACCAAAAGCTAAGAAGGTACGACAGGTGGTGAAACTGCTTATTAATGCATTTATTCCCTATTTACTGAATGTTAACAGTTGTTGTGGTTTTTTTAAAAAAGGGAGTGATTAGGCAGCCAGCATGAGCACTGTTTTCTTTGATCCTGGGGTTGCGCCCCACTGTCATGCAGGACCCCGGGGAGGAAAGGAGTGACGGTTCCTTCCTAGAAAGCAGCCCCATCTGCTCAGCCAAGGGGGGGTGGAAGGTGGCGGGAGACACAAGCCCAGAGGTGAGCTTTAGCTCTGCAGGACTTGGGTGGCTGCCAGGCAGAGCAGGAGGCTTGCTGTGTGGCCAAGATCTGTGTGTCTGAGGTACTGGAAGAAATAGCTTCTCTGTGGATGTGCTAGGGGGGATTTGTTCCGACCCAGAAAACTGCTGAGTTGATTAGCAAAAGGCAAGCTGGGAAGAAAGGACCTCCACTGCCAGACCATGGCAGGAGGTTTCTTTGCAAACCTTTTAACCCGAACTGTTTTACCTATGGAAGCCAAATTTCTTTATTTAACATTATTTTGCTCTGGTGAAACAAGGCTTTGAGAATGAGGTTTTTCTGTGGTACTTCTGGGATGCTTACTTTAAGGTAAAGGTTTGGGAAGATTTTCCCCAAAATATTTGCAGGCTTGCACGTCTTTTTCTGTGGGTGACCATATCTATTCTAGTGTACCTGTCCAAGGGTTTTGTCCATTTAGTTGTGAAGTTAGTGTTCCTAGTGGGTGGGGAACTTCTGGATTCTATCTGAAAAGTGCCTGGCTGAAGTCCTCATACTGTTAAGCTCTGTGGGAGTTACCTTGGGACTATAATTTGTCCTCCTATTTTGTTTTTTTATAAGACTTTTCTCTTTCACACACTGCATATTTTACTGTGTTCTCACACAACCCAGTATTTTAGTAGTGCAAGGGCCTTTTCCTGAGATAAAATGAAGACTTCTTTTCCTTTTTTTTTCTTTTTTTTTCTTTTCTTTCTCTAAATAGTAGTGGAAGATAAACTCTCCATGTGGGCTAATAGTGGGTATTGCCATTCAGTTTAGAATATGCTGTACTGCCTTTCCACTCCTTTTAACATTGCATCAGTTGAGACTAGAAGAGGCATCCAAGAGAAAACTTGAGATATAAGCAGGAAGAGACGAGGGGGTGGTTATATTTCTGTAGCTCTTACAGAAAGGATGAGGGTATACTGCCTGCTAAGCTATACAATAATTTTTATCCAGAGGTAAAGACGACAGCAATGTACCCATAGTTAATCTTAGTCCATTTTACGATTTGGCTCCATTACCATTTCTGTTGGACCATGCTAGCACATAGAATTTATGTGATAAAAGCAGAGCTTAAATAAAAAAAAAAAAGAAAAAAGGCTTTAAAAATATTTCACAATAAGCAAGAAACGAAACTTAGGAATGACTGGTGTTTATACTTCTGTTCTTATGACAGTAGTTATTTTTGAGATAAAAGCTTTTAGTGAGGAATCAGTATTTTTATTCCTCCAAAAATAGAGGGTTTTTCTCAGGCTTGGTTGCCAATATTTGGGCATTAGGATTACTCAGAGTCTATATGGAACATATTCTTTCCTTAATGATCTGAAGTCTTCAAGTAGTAAGGAACGAGTAATTTTTTTTAAAACTAGAATGCAAGTGGAAAAATAATGCTTTTCTAAGTGTCACCAACCTTAGCAACTTCTTGTTTCATAGTTAAACTCTATTAACTTCCATAAGTAGAATAACAAGCCAAACATAAAGGATTTACTCCAACTATTTGATATCTGCAGAACTGGTGTGTGCATGTGATGAAGCAGTTGGCTTCAGCTGGTTTATGCTGAGTATTACAGAAGATACTGCAAGTAAGGTATTTGACTGAGGTCACACTTGCTAATGAGTTCAAAGCAGAGCTTTGTCATGAGATTTAATGTCTGTATCCTCCAGAGAGGAGGGTAGGGATTTGTGAAAGGAAAGTAGGCTGCATAGAGCAATGAAAAGGTCTGTGGTGGTGCTGTAATGAAGTAGTAATTCATCAGCCTGGAGGCCAGCAAAGAGAAGGGCGGCAGGTGGGAAACTCTTGGCTGAAATCATGTTTGATGTACAATAAGTGCAGCTTTTCCATACATTTAGAGAATAATAGAAAAATTTTACTTGAAAGCTAACTCTTAACTTTTATAGTCTTAGTTAAACTTTCATTATGGCAGATATGTGTGGAACCGCCAAGTACGTGGGTCTTCTCAGTCCCCATCTCTGTGCTGTGCGGGGCTAGGAGGACTCTCTCCTCACTTGCCCTGCCTGCAGAGGAGCTCTCAACAGTAAAGGAAAGGATTCAGTGGGGGAAAGTTCAGCTAAATCTGTTGTAAACAACAAAACTACAAATATCTGTCATGAGGTTCTGGAGGTTAAAGCCGTAGCCCAGCCTGGGAAGCAGGAGCTGGGGCTGGGGGCTGGCTGTGTTACACACAGTGGGGTGGCTGCGCTGTGCAGGATGGTGTGTGGGGCCAGAGCTGTGGGGAACTCATAGCACCCTGGCAGCCTTTGCAGCAGAAGAAGGGACCTGTTACGGATAGAAAGATGAACAAGCAAAGAGGTTTGGACAGTCTCAGTGAGCACTGAATGTTTTCCTCATGGGAAGGGATTGGGCTCACAGGTTTTGCTTTTTAAGGAATCAGAGAAATCACTTGGAGTTTATTTTCAGAGCACAGTAAATATAAATAAGTTGACTTAGAAAACAAGCGAGAACTGGGATGAAATTTTCCATGGCAGCTGGGCTTTCTCTGGGGCACTGGCTTGTGCCAGCCCCTTCAGAAAGCAGGGAGGGTCCTCTTGTGTTGAACTGTGTGGAAGAGGTGAGGAGGATGGAGTGAGCAGAGGTAGCTCTCCCACCTCGCTTTGCTGGCAGCATCGCCCCCAGAGTGGTGCGGTGGTTTCCGTGGCTGCAGGATCAGGCCTCATGGAGAGCAGGAGGTAGAGGTATGTCTTGTGGCAGCTCCAGTGTGCAGTAGGACAGCGGGCAGTGGGGTGGAGAACCAGGTCCTTTGCAATGCTCTTCCATTGCTGAGCACAGCTCACAGTCCTGTATTTCTGACTTGAGAGTTTTGCTGTCAGATACCCACCATGGTACAGACCAGCAGCTATTCAGATACAGAAGGGCATGATTGAAATAGAGAAGGATGAGCTCGTGCCCTGCCTAAGGCTGTACAGAAAAGGAGATTTAGTGGAGGAGGGGCATGCATAGCCAGAGCAGGGAAGGAGGAAAGAATCAATAGTTCATTAGATTTGTAGAGTAGAAGAAGGAGAGAAAGGATCGATAGTTCATCAGATCTGGAGACTTGGCTTGTGAGATGTGGTTGGTTAACACAAGAATATTTCAGTGGAGTAATTGTTCACGTTCCATGTTTTAGCTAGTGCACATCATGCAACAGCTCATATCAGTATTTGTAAAAGAATAAAGGAGAAGTAGAAGTTAAGGGTAGTCAGCTTCCAAAGCTTAGTTTAGGGGAAGGCACCCTATTAAGGAGAGCTTGTCAACAAATACAAAATGATTTTTTGAGGTTCTTCAGCCCTCCTTCACCAACGCTGTCTTTGCCATTGAACAGCATTGCTCAAAATTCTGCAGTTTTCAATTAGGATTTCAGTGAATGTGAGTTTTGTCTGCAAGATTTGGCGTTGTGGTTTTAATAGTTTACAGCAGAGGCGAAAAGTAAATACTGTGTTATAACAGACAGATTTCAGACATGGGTGTGAAATTTTCTACAAAATGAGCTCACTTATTTAACACACATGCGCTAGAAGTAATGCAGTCTTGCAGTTTCCATGATTATACTGTAGAGAAATAATAGCTACTGTACTATAAAAGTGTATTTTTAGAAAGAAGGTTGCAAACATGCAATATTAGTTTGGACTGGCGCTTCATAGTGGATGTAAATAGTTTAAGTGAAAAGGGCTACTTTTAGTACAAAGTAGCTATTTTCAGTGGTTTTATTTATTTAAAAGATTGTGTATTGGCTGGCATGAAATGCTGATGGTCTCATTAGGGCCCATGAAAGCATGCTGTATAATAGCCACATGCTCTTACATCTTCTAGTAACAGAAGAATTCTTTGCATTTAGGAGTATCAGTTGTCTTAAATATTCCTCTGTGTTCCCTTGCTGTATCCAGGGGAGAACAGTCAAGTTCTCATGTTAGCTCTGCAACAGGAGCTCCAGCAGTGTCTGTGAGAACTGGAAGCAGTCCCTTTGCCTACATGTGGCTCTGTAAGACATTCAGCAGTTAACTATCGTTTGCTTTCAGATGAAATAATGCAGCTAGCCTTTTTAATGGCTACAAATTATGAGAGCTTCAGATTCAGAGTTCCCTATAGCCCTCTAAGGTGATGAGTGTACTCCTGTCCTCCGTGCATGAATAATGCATGACCTTGCTAGCTTTAGTAAGATAACAGTTAATTCTCTCACCCTTTAAGGTTTTTTTTCTTCCCCTGTTATTACTTAACTGCCATCCTGTTTGAAGGGAATGAATTAGCTGGATCCAGTCTACAAATGCTAGTGAATTTAGGAGACAATTACATTACATGGATAAAGCAGCTCCAGTGTTCGAATTCTTCAGCAGAGATGTCTCTCTAGACATACTAAATGTCTCTCTTGTGCCATGGACACAGTTGGTATACCAATATTCAGATAACTTTGTCTGTAGAGCTTTATTAGATCTTGGTGAAACCCTCCGGGTGTTGCTGTACAAGGGAGGGGAGCACCCAGCGCAGAGCCTGAAAGATGCACAATTTGGGGCAGGTGATGTGTTCGGAAACACCTGTAGCTGGTTCTATGTGTGCTCCCATTCAGGCCTGACCCTGCCAGTTGGCGTGGCACAGAGGTACGGGCAGGGCTGCTGTTTGCAGTCCTTTTTGTATTTCCGTTTTGTACATTTGATACCATTTCTGAAGGTCAAAAGACTTTGTTGAAACACTGATGCACCCTTCTTAGGATGGCTAGGGAATAGAGACTTGCCTTTCTGTCTTTGTTTATCTGGATGGAATATCCTTTTGAATGTCTTAAAGCTTAAATCTGTTCTTCCCTCCTTTAAGCAGCACAGCTGTGGAGAGATTTTTGGCATGCTCTGTTAGTTCTGGCAACATATTCTCTCGATGTTGAGTAGGTAAGGCAAAACTTGAGAATGGCAGGGATTGACAGTGCACCTGCTAAAACAGACTGCTTTTTATAATCTGTAATTCAAATGTTTATTTTAAAAGGAAATACTTTGGTTGGCAGGCTGTAAAGTGTGTGATGACAGCTAAGTAAGCCTAAGCCTATCTGGATAGCAGGAGGTAGAACCAGGTTGTGACATGTTGTGCTTTTTCTCAAGATGCTATATTCAAAAATTTTTCAGCTAGTTAACTTGATTTGCTGACCTGTGTAAAGAATAACTGAACCCTAACAGAATGATTTTTTTATTCATGAAAAGCTGTAGCTGGACTGGAACATTAGAATACTTTTGTAGTATCTAGTGACACTTACATACAGTCCTAAAACAGTTGAGAATAGGTGAGGTTTATTGGCGTAGCATGCTAGCAGCTCAATGCTGGATCTTAGTTTTTAGTCATTATATACTATATTGCATCAATTTATCATTATTACTGTTATTCACAGGCCGGAGGTGGAGGGCTGGATTCTCTGCTGGTATGCAACAGCCCAGCTTTGGCTTGATCACATTGCTACAACAAATGCTTAGGTAGTAAAACTGAGTTTGTGCCATGTAGTCAGACTCTCTCTGTTGCATCCAATCGGTTTGAGTAGTTTTCTTGCTAAGAAATTGTTCTACATGCATTGCTGCTGCCTTCCCTTCCACTGCTGTGCTTCCATTACCTCCAAGATCAAACCGCTCATTTCCACTGTTTGTTCTCAAGCTGAGAAGTATTTATAGACATTGCTCCATGGAGAAAGTCCACATAACATCAGGTGTACACACAGGTTTTTATTAAGAGCGCTGGATGGGGTGACTTGGCATTGAGGGTGCTGCGCTGCCTGAACTGTCCTTACCTGTGTGGTGCCAGGGGTCTGCAGGCAGAAAGCCCTGTAGAAAGCAGGTACGATAACCAGCTGAAATGGGCCTACTCTGTTGAATTCCTTAGTTCATTGCTTTTAAGGTTAGAAACAGTCATGCTTCTTCCAGACTCATTTCAAGTTGAGCTTCAAAAATATTGATTATCTGTTTCTCTCTCAGAAGCTGAGAATCATCCAGACATTTGTGTGTTTTTCTATATATACATACACATACATGCATGCATGTATATATATTCAATAATAGTTATCAAAATAAGTTTCTAAATGTGGTATATAATTCAGTCACTTCGTAATACTCATCACTATCATGCTAAAAGCATGTAAACAGCAAGAAAGTATGGCACCAGCTAGCTTAATAGCTCGTAGCTGGTTTATTCCATGGATATCTGGCTCACTTTATTAAGCATTGCTATACATAAAATGAGAAAGGGAGGCCACTTACATTATTTTTATAGCACAGGAGAAACATTGGAGAAAGACATTTGGTGGTGGTAGAAGCAGTGATTTAGGCTGACAAAAAATTGTGTGTTATTTACTATGCTTAATTTAATTGATATTTTCTTATAGAAGATAAGTGGTATTGTTAGTTAAGATTATAAATCTACAGGTGCTGCATGTTATATGCCGTACTTGTCTGGTTTAAATTTTTGCAAGTTCTAACCATTGTTTAATTGTGGTGTATAAATTACTTAGGTTTCTTGTTCTTCCTGATGATGTTCCACTGAATTTTGTAAAGACTAATTACTGTCATCCCCAGTAGAGTTGCTCTTTTACATCAATAATCATTCACAACTTGCTAGATGCCTGCAGCTACAAATCAGTCATTTAAGCAGCCCTGGGAAGTGTTTTGTAATTTATTTTTCACATTGTACAGGCCATCTGGTAACGGAAGAAGCCAATAGTTATAAACATATGATCAACTTGAAATCAAGACATGTCTGAGACATTGTTATTACAAGTTACTTCAGCCACTGAGATGACTCTGAGTGTGCACACGTGTGCTGCTGTGGGCATATAGAGGACAGGGGCTTTTTCCTCTTTTGCTGCATAAAAGGCTTCCAGGAGAACAAAAAGTCTCCTAATAGTGGCCTTCCTGCACTTGCGCAGTGCAGTGCCATTTTCTCACTGTGCTAGCCGCAGTTTGTAGCTGCAGGCTCTCACGCAACGCTGACGGTGCTTCGCAGGGATGTGCCATCATCCACCGCAGCCCCACGCTCCTGCAGCCTGGTGTTCCAAAGGAAAAATGGTAGTTTGAGAACTGGTCTGAAGACAGGTAATTTGTACAACATTTAAACTGAAGGCCATAGCTTTGTTTAACTGACCAGGCAGTTTCTGAAGGGATTTAAAGGTTCCAAAGAAAAACAGTTTATACTTTGAGACCTGCCTTCTTTGAACGACCTTTCTTTCCGGAACAGGGTAGTGGCAAGCTTTAATTTGGGAGGTAGTCATTCATGCATAAGCTTAACAGCCAGGGGAAGGGGTCATGGAGCTGACTTCCAGGAGCAGGAGTCAGATCTGGCTGGGAAGAGGAGCCGCCTCTCCGGGCAGCCCTGCATCAGCCGCCCTGCTCTGCCCTCACCACAGCGCTCTGACCTGCGCTCCAGTCAGAGTGTGCTTGGGTGCTGCAAACCAACACAAACGCAACATGAGACCTGTTTGAAAGGCACGTTTTGTACTGGTCCATGGTAATAGCGGATAAGTTTTACACCAGGAGTAAATTTAAAAGAAAAAAAAAATTGAAAAGGTGTGTTTTGTTAGGTACCACTGTTCATCAGTGATCTTTCAAAACCAGTTTAATTTAAATGGACTTTGAACAGAAGCCAATCAGAAGTTTACTGCAGAAATGCAGAGTAACTTTTCTGTGGGCCAGACAATATTTCTCTTTAGATTATGACTGTATATTTGCTGTTTCATTTTCTGGTGCCTATTTGAGTAATAAGAGGATAGAAAATAAAAATTTCTGCTTATCCCTTTTCCAATTTACCCAATCTAATCACAGCTGTTAGGGCTGACCCTTTGCTACTCTTTCTAATACTTATTACAAGGGAAAGAAACTCAGGCTGCTCTAAGATAAGGCTCAATCGGTTAATGAAATAGTCTATATTGCTTTATTTACAGTAGCAAGATAGTAAACTCAATGACCCAGTTTTTTTGGCTGCTTGTTTTTGTTTTGTTTTGTGTTTGGTGTTTGCTTTTTTTTTTTTTAATGGCTTCTCTTCATCTGCCAGAAGACTTAGTTGTTTTGGGCTGAACAGTTTTAGTATCTTCTTCCCCCCCACTCTTCATGTTCTACAAGTATCAGATGATGAAACTCCCATACTCTGGCTCAGGAGGTTATTTTGCAGCTCATTTCTGATACTTTTCTTAGACCACTTTTGTTTCCAAAGTTGTATGATTTCCTAAGCAGTTGCTTTTCATGCTGGGAGCTGTGACATTTGATTTTTGTCTGTCCCATCATCTCTTCATTACTGCTTTCATTTTAACAAGTTCTGTGGTGTGAGTTCTTGTAATCTCTCACCAATTTAGTCAATCTTAAATCAGTCTTAAATGTCGAATTGCTGCATACAAATGTCAGAACATTAGAAGTGTACTAATGTAATCCATTCATGTACCATATACTACAATTTAATGGTTCTGCACTGGGAAGATGGGTTAGGGATTTCATTTTATGCCAAATCTGAGAAATTGAAGGCTGTTTTTTCTTCTTGTTACAAACTGGAAGGAGCTAGGGGTATGGCTGAGCTTTGCCTTTGACTCACACTCCATAATTCACTGCTGAAAGACACTTTCTGTGTTCATCCCCTTGACACGTTTTCCTGCCCTTTTTCAGAGCAGGCCATCTGTTATGCTTTCAGTATATTTCCCAGTCATTTCTATTCAAATATGCTGAAAGCTGCTGAAGGAACAGATTTTTTTTTCAGGCACTTAAGTCTGACTAAGTGGAATGAGTGACGTCTAGCTTTGCTCCTCAAGACTATATGGTTTAATAATGGAATTAGGCTGGGCACAGCCCAATCGAATCGCTCTGATGTTGTTCCTGCCCACATGAATAGCCACTGTGATTCTTTCCAGCTTGTCATGATAAACCAAACTAAGAAGAGAGTATTCATCATACAAAAAGTTAATTTGACAGGCATTTTTGCTACTAAGTTAGCACTAAAAATTTTGCCGGCAGTACTCAGGCTAGTTCTTGGTGCCGGCAAGTGAATAATCTCGTCTCTGGGCTTATTTGCAGGAACTGCTGGTAAATAATGTAGACCGTGGTTGCCACTGGCTTGTTGAGTACTGTCTTCATATTTTACCTTTTATGAGCAGTGATTAAGTGTAAGTAAAGGTGAAGCTTTATTTTAGATTAGAGAGACTAGCAGGGGTCAAGCTGTGGTGGTTCATAGTTGCGGTTCCCAGCTGTCCCTCATCGCTCTGCAGCAGGACAGACAGGCAGGGCATGTGTGTTGCCGGAGAAGGGGGGAGTGGGGTCTTCCCAAGCATTGCACCCTGGGACGGGATGTTCCCCAAGCCCTCGCTCCCTCCTGCTGCGCAGAACGAGGTGGGTCCACAGTGTGCTCGCTGTGGGCATGTCACCTTGGTCCCAGTAATGTGTCTCGTGTAACCCACGCAAACAGCCTGCAGGATGAACACAATCTCTGTAGCTCTTCAAGAGACAATTGGATGTTACAGTTCATTTATCCAGCTTTCTGTATTCTTGAAAAATAAAGAAGTATTTGGGTCTCAATCACTTATTTTTATTGGTGAAGAGAAAGAAACAAGCATGTGATTTAATGCATTGAGTGCCTCTCTCCCTGTTTCTCCCAAGTGGCGCAGCTGGTTTCTTTTCAGACCTTCTTTCCTTGGTATTGTTTTTAACTGAGCAAACTTAATTTCATGGAGGAGGCACCGCAAGTGCTCATTCCGTTAATATCTTTAGAGATTTTCCTCATTGTGTGAAAGTTGCTGTGATGGAAGCCAGTCTGGCAGAAAGGTCACCTCCTTTTAATGACTTGCTTTTTACTTTCCTTTCTCAGTAATAGCAATAGGAGAACCTAAAAGTCTTTGGATATTGATCTTTAACATATGTGCTTTGGAAAGGAAAGGGGTTTGTTTTCCAGTGAGGAAGGCAGATAAAGCCAATGCATTGTCAAATGTTGCTAATAGGACACAGGGTCACTCCGAGCTGTGCTCATTTCCTGCCAAAATCTGTTATACCCCATTGCTGTACCACAGTGTGAATTTTCGGCGGGGGGGGGGGGGGGAAGCCTCTAAAATTGAAAGTACAAGTTTTCATTAAAATGTGGCTTTGAAGTAAAAATTGTGTTAAAAACAAAATCGGAGGTTTAAAGACTAGCACACCTCTCATGTTGTCACCTGACCCTCTCTTTGCTGTTACACTTTCTCAGCAAAAGGAGCCCTGCAGAGCCCCTGGGAGGCTGAGCAGGAGTGGCTTCTCTGGTGTGTGTCGGGCGAAAGATGTGCCAAACTCATTGCATGGTTCCATGAGGGTGTTTGCTTCTGGATAAGACTCTGGACCTGTTTCATGTCAGTTGAGTTTATTGTGGTTATATATACCTGGTGGCCTTTCATTCACAGAGGGGGATGCATCAGCTATTCAGGCCTGTATTATGCACATGCAGTATTTGGCAGGGTTGTCTGCCAGTTTTTACCACATCTCAAGTCCAGCACATTCTGAACATGAACGGTGGCAAGACAAACATTGCACCTAGCTCAGCCTCTTGAGCTGGATCTTTGCTGCTTCAGCAGTTGAAACAGAGGGCACAGACAGGAACCTACATCTAAACATTCTCTTACAAAATGCTTTTAAGATACAGCAAAGCGACATTGTGGTGAGGCAAGTTCTGCTTAACGACTAACTCTGTGTAACAACGAACTCTGCCTAGCAAGGAACCCCAGGTGAAAAGAAGCCTATGAGCCCCAACAGCAGCAGGAGGGGAAGGGCGGTGCTGGATGGAGGGTGCACAGCTCCCTCTTGTGGTGTGCTGTTCTGATGTGCTGAGCAGGGCAGCTCACCATGTATGGTGAAAGATCATGTCTGCAGGGAAGGGGAAGCTACTCCCCAAACGACCCCCCAGGCCCATAGCCCAAAGACTACCTAATTAGCCTAATGAGTTCGAGTGCCCGCCCGAAGGAGGGGCAAGGATGATAAAAGGACACAAACTGAAGCCCTCTGTGCACAAGCCCACCGGAACCGGACCCCTCAGCTGACCAAACCAATGCTGGACCCAGGACTAGGGAAATCTTTCTCTTCTCTCTCTCTCTTTCCCTTTTCCTTTTCTGTAATCCCTGTACCTCATCCCTTTAGACATAGACCGTTGACCAAGTCTGGGACTAAGAGTGGATCCAGCTGCCCCTAGGCTCCTCACTAAGAAAGAGTCTAGAAAGCAAGGGGGGTCCACTCTGAACCTCGTGACTCAGCAGGAGGGCTCTCCTTATTGTCTTCCCTGAACTGATTCCCAAATAAGCAAGGCCTGTAGTATATGCTTGCTGATATATGAGAGCACGTTACACAGTTTACTGACATAGTTTCATGCCAATTTTTGTTGTGAGCGTACCAATTTTGGTGGTGAACATGCCAATTCTTGTTGTGAGCAAATAAAAATTGAGTTTTGTGAGTTAAAGGATCCCTGGTGTCTTTACACCTTAATTGTGACCTGGGAATTGGCAAACCTGAGTCATCGTCCTGAGAAATTGGGATGTGACACCCCCCCGCCCAGGGACATGTCAGGTCAAAGTGCAACACAAATATGTCAGTTCAGAAATGGCTCAATGTTGCTGTGCTCTGGGATGAGCACTGGTTCCTCTCCATATGTAGGTGCAGTAGAGCTAACTTGGTTACAGTAACCTAAGCGGTTTGGCCAACGTTGTGTAGGAGATGTGTCAGAGCTAGGAATAAGTCCTCTGTGACCGCTGTGTTTTCACATGCATGGTGGTTTGGTATTCACAAAGCCTCCAGATTCCCAGAACCCACTGTGGTTCTTTTTACAGTGTTGAAATAATGATTTTTGTAGTGTTTCGTAGACCCTGGTGAACCAACCCTGATGTGCATTTACACCAGATGCCCACAATCTTACAGTGATGCAACATGATAATTTCTTTCTCTGATGTTGTTTTTTATTAGTTAGATGTATAGTTTTAAGTTGATGACACTGTATTTTGTTCTTCCTACAGATGTGAGCAATAACTTCTTAGAGCTATTTCATTATACATCTAATATCCTAAGTTAGACACATGAAAATTTGCTGAAGTGCAAATAAAACGATCACTGGACCTGAGTGAACGTGACACACTCTGTCTTTTGCCCTTCGTGTTATTTTCCTAATTTCTGTCACCACTTACAGGAAACTAAAATGCCCCTCAGATGTGTAAATCGTCCTTTAGTGGTAAAGAAAACCAGTCCATCAGTGGATGCCAGCTGAAAGCATTTACTGCTGGCCAGTACTTCTGTTTGTTTGTGTCTCTGCTGGTTTAGGAACTCTGCTCCCCAGCTGATGTCCTGTCAAAATGCTCAACTTCTGCAGAAACTTCCATTAGTGATGCACAGTTTCAGTCATACCTAAGCTATTCCTTCCTTTCTACAACATCTTTCTGTAAATACTTGGAAAGCATTTTAATGCATTTTTCTTAACCTACAGTGACCTTCCTGGAACAAGAGATTTGATTAGGAGATTGTTGATAAAGGAACAAATACTCACAGGCCAAAATTGGAGGATGTACATGTAGGAACAGCTATTGTGAGGGAGAAAGCATACCTGCTGTCTTGTACCACAGCTCCAGCATTTTGAAGGGTACTGCCTGTTGTCTGACTACAGGTCAGATGCTCTTATATTCAAATTAAAAAAAAATATTTTGCTGTTATTTGACAAGCCATTTTGGAGCCAAGTGAACTAATCTTTGCATAGTGTTTTGATGCATTCTCCAAAGCTTTGTTCAACCCTTGTGATATTTGTTCTGTTTCAGATATAGCAGTTTTCCATAATAATGGCTAGTTTAACTTCCTGTTACTATGGCCATAAATCTGTGTAACATATAATTAATATAGAAAAAGCAATATATAATTTGCTTCTGCAGATAGATCACACAATTTTATTTTAAAGGGTCTAGTAAAACTGGATGGTTTACCACTTGGGAACATAACATAAATGTTCAGAGTCCGTGGTATTTCCCCAGAGTGATTTATAATACAGCAAGAAATGGAAGGCCTAAGAAAAGGGAGGAGAGTTTGGATGGGAACAGTTAAAATCTCTTGGCAGATGCTTACTGCTAGGGAGGCTTAGTATTTTTTTTCTCTTTCCTTCTGGGAATGAAAGATTTCAAGGAGGAAATGGCTGATCTGGGTTCCTGAGAGTGCTTTCTGAAGGCAAGCTTAGAGAGCAACCTCATTTACATCACAGACCGCATCCCTGTGAAAAATGTAGTATGCACTCTTAACCTGCTGAGGTTGGCTGGTGCTTTTGGGAACAGAGCCACAGCTGACTGACGAGGGTGGCTGGCACTACTGCCCTACTGGGGCTCCCTGCACTGCAGAAAGCTTGTAGTTAGCGGTAATAAACAGCCTTTTTTCTCTTGAGAGAACGGAGTCACATAGGTGCAACTACAAACTTACATTCTTGTTTCTGAAAGCCAAGGTTAAAAACTTGCGTAAGATTTAAAGTATTCTGGCATTGCATGAACAGTGCTACTTTGCTCTTATCAGATGAACTTCAGGTTTTTGAAGTGGTATTTTAAATTCTCACAAATGGTAGATGCAGAGGGGTATCGTAGTTGTTACATTTCAAAAAAATACTGAATTTCCGGCATCATGAAATGTTTATGGCACTTGGGGGAATCGTTATTATCTGAATTTCTGGTAACAGCTTTTAGTTTTGCCTTCTTTTGAACAGAGCTTCCCAAAGACCTGGTTTAATGCTGTGGTAGGTAGAGCTTTACTGAGGCTCTCCAGCATTAAAGATCATACACTGCATTATGTCTGCAGAGCGCAACTTGCACAGAGCAAGAGACAGTTTTCAGGGATCCTCAAAAGACTCAGAGGCTTCGGAGCTGCTGGTTTGTTTACTTTTTGTATTCTGTGTCATTCCTTCAACTTCTCTGCTTCATGGGCTCTAGATCACTTTGTGCGTACAAATATAATTAGTTTGGACATCAATACTAAAGTTACAGTGATGGATTGAAAATTTATTGTAGTTGTGTTTCATCTGTATGGCAATGGGTTTAGCTGTATAGTAGCAGCATATTTGTGGCCCTTGTTGTAATTACTGTATGTCTAATGCCCAGGAGGCGTGTTTTGGAGAAATCTGAAAGCCAAAGCATGGGAGGTTATAGTGTGGCTACCTTTCAACCAAAAATAAATTTGGCATTGCCCTCTAAGGACTTTCTGTGTGATGATGCTTGCCTTCATTTTCTTTGAAGCTCAGCTTTGGCCTGGGTAGGCAATGGAAAAGAAATGCCAAAAACCAGAACTTTGACTCTGAAGTGGGTTTTCAGGAATGAGACAAGCAATAGCTATTCAGAAGAACAGCGCTGAAATACAGAAGTCTGTTGAGAGCTGTGAACACCTGAGGGTCGCTAAGTGTTGGGAACTTACGGAAGATAGCAATGCATGTAGGCTTGCTCTCTAAAGTCCTTTCTCTCTAAATGTTTTGTTACTAGTGATAAATCCCCTACTGTCCCTCTCGCTTCCCCCTCTGGTGCATTTGCCCTAAGAGGAACTGCAAGTCCTGGGCTTGGTCTGAATTCTGGTGGGAAGTGGTGTGGCTTAACTCCAGTAGGTTGGGGAAGAACTGCATCACTGCTGCCAAGAGCAGGGGTAACATGAAATGAGGCAAAAATCTCTGCAGATTAGTATCTTAGTGTGAACAATTAGAAATACCTTGCTATTATGAAGCAAAAAAATATTTTTTTTTAAGTTCGGTGAATAGCTTTTAGGAACACAATTTGCAGAGACAAAATTTCAGAGCAGGCCTTTAAAAGAGATATGGTAGTTGCAGTTGTATATGAAGAGCATTTTGGTCTGTTCTATGTTCTCGTTTAGTGATTAACAGGCAACTCAACCTTTTGAACGTTTTATATTTGTGGGGGTTTTTTAGTCTATGCGCTATTACTTGGGAACATGTTTTTGTTTCAGAACTCCTTGAAAATGGTTTTCCTTTAACAAAATTTTGTAACCAGGATGTCTCTATAAAATGCTTCCCAAAAGTAAGAGAGATTTCATTCGGATATTCTAGATAGCTTCAAAGGAGATTAGTTTTTGTGAAACACCCATGTTTGAATGGACCAAGCTGAATCTTTCATCAAAGTTGGCCAAAGCCCATAAAGAAAAATGCAGATAAAATTGAGCTTTATGTATTTGAAAGCAAGGATTCAGTCCTGCTGTGACTACTGAGCACAGAAGGGGAACAGACAGTTTTGGAACAGGCAAAATTTTGTGACCTTTTTTGTAAATGGTAATTGCTAAATCCATGTGGATCATCCCAAGCATGAATTTGATGAAATGAGAAGTATTATGCACAACTGGCTTCTAAAAAGTGTGACGCATCTAAGAAACAAGTGGATGAAACATTTTTATTGGGAATGTCTTTGCATTGTGCTGGAAGGTTGCAAACGCAGTGTGCTGAGTCCTAGCCCATACTGGCAATTTGAACACAAGGGCTGTGATCCGCTTTTGCCGCAGGGTGACTTTTGCTCTTCTGTGAGATCTTCGAGCAATGATACAAGTTGTTCTCTATGAAGTTTGCTCTTGCTCAAGCATAGAAGTTCTTGTTCAAAGCTGTATGGGAGAGAGGTCCAGAAGTTTTGAACAATTGTCATCTGGCTTTGATGTTTTAAAGGGGAGAATGTCCTAGGAGGTCAGTTTTATTTGATGTTACCTAACAAGGGAAAGGCAGTGATGAATAACAGACAGTCCTGCTTTTGTCTTTGGAAGGTATATCAATAAAGCAAATAATATGAAAACATTGCCCTTTTTTATGAAGCTGGAAAGTTACCTTAGAGAGTGAAATATATATTTCAGTTGGTAACAGGATCCTGAATATACAAATGCCAGAATTTTGATTTTGCACCAGTAAATAAAATTAAATTATACATTATAAAAAGATTTCATTAGGAATGTGAAATGCATGACATGAACATACAAATATGTCATTAATAGCAGAGATGATGTAAAGTATAGGTTTTGTATTGAAAACAGTACACTAAACCATAATACAGAAAAGGGAAAGAAGCCTTTATTTTTCTTTTTCCTTTGTTCATTAACATTTTCCCACGGGTATTGGTGTAGTGCTTGCCACTCCTAGGTTGCTTTTGTCTTGGCAATATCTGCAAAGGAAACCAGGGGGTGCAGGTAATGGAGGGCTCCAGGTCTCCCCTCCATTGCTAGCAGCATGGATGTACGGAGCAAGCAGCGCACATAACAGCTGCACTTTTGAGTTCCCGGGGAGGTACTCAAGATGGTCACTACCCCTCTCCCCTCATTGTCTCTTGAGCTGGGAGATGCTTGGAAGGATAAAGTCAGTCCATTTCTCATTGCTGCGATGCCCCGGGTCTTCGTGTCTCTGCTTTGGTATTGTTTGAGTGCTTCTGTCTCACAACTCTGAAGGAAAGCATTTTCCTTGATTTATTAACTCTGTTTTTTGAAGAAGTTTTTCTGATTTTTTTTGAAAGGACAAGAAGGAGTTGCAAAACAAGTATCAGCACTTTGGGAAATGGGATACATGCCTGGGTCAGGTTACCCTAAACTCTGAAGTTTTCTTGCCCCTAGTGCTCGACTACAGACTTCTTTGGGGTTGTGGTTTTGATTCTATGTATGGCTGAATAAGATTTAAAACAAGCACAAGGTCTTGATCTCTCCTCCTGGACAGGAGCATAACCGAAAGTAAAAGCATAACCAAAGTTAACAGCTAACTAATGTGATGGGTTTAGAGGATGGATTAAATTGAACGCTCCCCAGGAAGTCTGGTCTGGGTGGCTGTTCCCACCCTTATGAAGGATGATTTGGGAAAGCTGTATGGGGCTTTTTACTCAGTCATTGTTTAAGTGATTAACTTAATTAGTTAAGAAATATCCAAGACATCAAAATGGCATGGGCATGTTCTTATGCCTAAGGGGTCAGAGTTTATCTCAAAATTGTGAGTACTTGGAAAAAAAACAATCCATTTGATTTTACAGGCAGATTGATATCAGAAATGACTTGGCAACAGGGGAAAAGCGAAATATCTATGGATTGGGGACCCCATTTAGCAGTATTTACCCTGGCAAAATTCCCTTTGGCTTTGCTGACAATGCTGGTGGAGTGGAATAGGCTGAGTCAACAGGGAGCAGAAGGAATTTGGTGGGAAGCATTCTTTTGTGCTGTGTGTAATTCTGAATGTGCTTTTAAAATTTTGGGGGTTTGTACTTTGGATTAAGTACTGAGTTAAAGAATTTGTTTTGATAATTTAGCATTTCATCTGTTGCACTAATGTCACCTAGATTTTAGATTTAAAAAAGCAAAATATACTGTGCCTGATGTTTACAGACCCACAGGTAGAAGGGCTTTTCATTTTTAAAGCCCAGTTCACTGAGCGACACTGTTTGCCTTGAGAGTAGGAGCATAGAAGAAAGAGAAGGAGATGGCTGATAAGAGAAAATAAGACATATTTAAATGGTTTAATAGGTCAGAAGATTTGGTTGAAAAGAAAACAGTCATAGTGGAGTTACATATTATTTTTATTTTGTTATATATATATATATGTGAATGTTTATACATGCCACATGAGCACAAAATAGGATTCATATTTGTCTCACTTTATTCTTATTGTAATCACATTAAGAAAAACATAAAAATTAATGTTCAAAATATGAGGCTGATAGTAAAGCAGTCTGTCCAGAGTGTGTTAAAACAGAATGGAAATTTAGCATCAAGCTGGTATTTCACTAATTTAAAAAAAAAAAACAAAACCAACCCAAAACCAAAACCCAAACCAAAACACTCTACAATTCTTCCCGTTAAAGAACATAATATGTAATTTTGAAATTGTCATATCCTAAGCTGTAAATAAAATATCAAAGAAAAAGTTGACAAAAAATGCCATTCCTTTTGGGGGCTGGAAATGGCCTTATTGTCTTCACTAAGCTCTGCTGCCTGCTTGACACTGTAATGAATCAAGTCATTTATAGTGGTATCTTAAGTATGGGCTTGCATAAACTTACTGCTTCTTGAAAACCTCAACCTGCATATTTATTAATGCCCAGATAGGAAAATGTATCCTCTTGTAGCTAAAACCATGTTGAAATTGGATTATATTTTGTACTAAGAAATTGTTGTATATCTGTCCAAATTGTAGGATTCTAGAAGTATTTTTTCTGTGCTGTTAATTATAGCATTGTTCTTAATATAAGTAGAATAACATTAATTCTAGATCATAGCTTTCTCTCTTCTGTCTATTTCCCTATGTTTAAATCTAAAATCAAATATTAATAGCTATTTTGTGTCACTAAACTCTATGGTGTATTACTGCCACTAAAATAAATATGTATGTATGTAGGAAGGAGAGGGTGGTTCAGATGTTTCCCTCGTATTCATACCTTTTATCTTCTTGTGCATGTGTGTGTATGTATGTGTGTTCTATATATATACACATTGGTATATACACATGCATATATAGTAGTGAGCTGAGTGCCTCAAGCTACTACTACTTGAACCTCTTCAGGAATCCGAAAACACAAACATGTAGAAATGGTTATAAGGATTTTAGTACGTATCAATTTCTTTCATTCTAGTTTTTTATTTCAAATCAGCTGTATTAGTGGGTTGATGGGGAATCCCTTTCCTACAGAAATTAGGCATGCAGGTACATTAAAGAGGTGAGTGGATTCCTTAGCTTTGCTTTGTTGTTCCCCAATGCAATTTTTTAATCGCCAGTTTTAGAGATCGATTTTGTGATCTGAAAACCTAGATAAATCTTTGTTCATAATAGCTTTTCTGCAGGCCAAATGATGGTTTCATTTACACCTGTGCAACTGCATTAGCCAGCTGACAGCTGGGGGCAGAGCAAGCTGGAAAAGGCTGTTGGTGGACAAAGTGTATTTGATAATCAGTAAGAAGCAATAAACCCAGATCCTTTGTGGTGTTTTGTAGTTCCTTCCATAGCGCAGCCACACTACTCAGTGGTTCAGCTGTGCTTGGTTTTCTCCTCATTCTATTTGACATCAGTGCTGTCCTGTGCAGATGGTGGTCATAGAACTGCAAGTGGATAACACAAAGCACGAGGACAGAAAGACCAAGCGTGAAGCTGAGAGGCATGTGAGGAGGAGAGGGCTGGGATAAAAGCCCCCCTGGTTGCTTCTTGCTGTCCGCCCTTTTGTGTCTGAATTCATCGGAACAGCAAGCAAGCAGCATCGGTGGAAGAATCATCGCTTCCAGAGAAAGTGTTAGCTGGATCTGGTGAGCTGGAGGAGGACAGGGCAGAAGACATGAGTGGTATGCTGCTGCAGGCCTAGTTCTCCAAATATATTAAGCAGCATTGTGAGGAGTAGGATGATGTATGAATGGAGAATGGCAGGTTTCACCACAACTGCCACCTCCCCTTTCAGCTGTACAGGCCAGAGGAAACAGCTGAGAGAGGCCCTCTGCTGTCCATGTCTCCAGGAGGACCACGCATGGGAAGGTTTTGCCCGGTGATTCTGACCTGGAGGTGAAGAAATTCAGTGTGAGCCCAACTCAAGTTAGCTATCAAATTCTAGTAATCGCATGTGAAATTCCAGATTTTTTTATTTGTGAGTTTTAATGTTTGTCGTCATGTTAGATCCACTCCACACACCCAAAACAGGAAAAGTCACTTTAGTGGCAGACTTCTCTCCCTAGCCCACCTAGCCCCACACCTCTGCCTTCCCATCAGTGGGTTTTAGGCTGGTGCTTCAGGGGCTCAGGGTATGATAACACATCACATACAGTGGCTGCAGGAATGCATAATATGGAAATCATCTTTCCACACTCAATTTCCCACAAAATGACCAGACCATTCGTAAGACAACATGCCAGCAGTGCCGGTTGTAGGCAGTGGCACAGCAGGGTGAAATTTCAGACAGAGCTTTGCCAAGGTTGAAAGGTGGTAACAGGAGCTTGTGATGAGGAGAGCTGAGCAAAGGCAGCCCTGTGTGCTCTACCTGTGATATGAGAGTGCATTTGTGTTCAAAAAGAATGCTTTAGAAATGTCTTCAAAGAGCATCAGCTGTGTTTGCATACCAGGAACAATGATGAATCCTAAATTAAGCATGAAAATAATTCAGATCGTCTCCAGTACCCATTTTCTGCTGATAAAGATTATGGTACTTAAGAAAAAAATCACTTTCAACAAATCTAAAATACAAATGGTACTAAACTAATGGGATCAAATTAATTATATTGAGCCTATTTGCAACTTCATTACTCCGGATTTATTGCAATGTAATTCTGTTAATATCAAAACTTGAGTAACAAAGTGATGAGTCTGGTCCGTTGTTTGTGGATCTCCCCTAGAGAGCATTAGCTTGTATACAATTGCATTAAAATTTAAATGACACGCTGCTGCCATTTTTTTGCTTGGTTTGAGGAAATCTGCATATCTTGGAGCCTCCGGGTAATTTAAATTGAAGCAGTTGAGGAAGCGTCGTGTAACAATTATATGAGGAGAGTAGTCAAATATTTATTGTCTTAGCTCAGCACAATTGGTATTAAAGTAGAAGTCATCAGTTCTGTTGCCCTGTCAATGTGGTGAAACTTTGAAGAAAGCTGTAGTGTGATGCAGAAGATGCTGTGAATCAATTTAATTGCTAACTGGAGTAAATAACTTCATTATTTAGCATGATACTAAACACCCGTACAGAAAACTACTGTGATAGGTTCCAGCTGAGAATGAGTTGTAAGCAATGCACATCTTGAATGAGCATGTGTTACTGCAGTATGGTAGTATTTAGAATTTCTTGTGAGGCTCCAGCACGCTGGGCATAGTGTGAGACAGCATGAGAAAAGATAATGGTGTATTTGTTGTCCTGCACAATTAATATGTCATACAAAATGCAACAGGTAGATAAAATAGGCTAGTGGGAGAAGGGCAGATGGGGCAGTCAGGCAACCAGGTACCCACCTGGTTCAGCATGTAGTTCCAACATTTTGTCTTTCTGCCTCCCCCCTTACTCCTCCTTAATCCCAAATGTGCTTAAGAACAGCTGTGAAAACTTAAAATTTTGAATTTTAGAATATTTTTATCGGTATGCTTAGGTTTCCCACCAAGAAATCTCATCATCTGCTGTAATACCAATAAGGCAGAAATGTGCCAATAAATTGACGGATGGGAAAATATTCACCTAAAATCTTTTTCTGATCCCCCCCCACCCCCCCCCAACAATAGAGACTTGTTCACAGTCATAAAGGTTGTTATAGGTGTGTACTTGTGCATGGGTGTTTTATTTGCCCATTTCTGAAGCACATTTCATGAAGAGATAAATGCAAGAAATTTTTTCATCACATTTCAGTCATCATGTTGCATATTGTTTGCAGTGTGTGAATTCCTGTTGCAGTAGTTGTCTGCAGTGGTTAATCCTTGAAACCTGAACTTGCCTTCAACTTTCTTGGTTATTACTTTGCCTATAAATCTGTCTGTAACCCGTGAACAACATTGTCTTTGAACTCCAATGCATCTACTCAGTGAAATTCTCATCCAAGCTTTAATCTTCTCTCACCTTGATGTATTTTAACTTCCCTCTTCGTGGCCTGGCACACAACCTGAATTTAATGGTGATAAATGTGCTTCCAAGAGTAAAAGCTATGAAGTATACATTAGAGATTAATCTAAGCCAAATCCTCATTCCCAGCATGTTGAACTTGGGAAAGTTTGAGCTGGGAGGAGCCAAGGGTTGTAGTTGAGGTTTATCTCTAATGTCAAGCACTTAATTTTTTTGTTGTTTGTTTGTTGGTTTTAAAGAGCGTGTGTTTATTTTAGGTGTCTTTTCTACTACAGAACATTTAGATCATCCCTGAAGTAACTGTCTCAATTTACCTTTGTACTGTGTTCAAGAACAAAGTGAAGAGTTGTTTTGTGGAAGTATTTGAGGGGAGGAGAACAACAAACAAATCAAGGCCAGAAAGCAAATCTTTCCAGCTCATCCTTCCTATTTGCATTTCCCCGATGCACACAGGGAATGAAATCATACATGCGCTTCCTCTTTCAGAAGGGAAATGGCCACCATTCTCGCTTGCACTCTCTGGCAGCATGCAAGTCTATCGAGCTGTAACAAAACCAGCTTATTACAGGCTTTGCTCCTTTTTAAAAAAGCCAGTTGTTTGCTGGTAAAATTCATTATCATCTGGCTCTGTTTTGCAGCTTCTGAATTATGCAGAGCAGTACAATCTAGTAATCTGTAGACTGGAGAAATAGCGTGTTAAAATGTTTTCAAATATGACTTGTACATGTGATTTTTTTTGTTGTTGTTACTGGAAATTGAATTATTACAATGCATATGTACATTTAAATTAGCTGTTGTAATTCAGAAAACAAAAGTTTTCAGGAAAGTTTCCACAGTGAAGTTTGCGTGTAGATTTGGCGTGGGCCAGACTTTATATTGCTCCTGTTCTACATATACAGTGTGCTTGATCTAGACCCCTCTTTACGTGGATCATAAACCCACCTAAAGGGTAAGAACTGTAGAGCACATTGAGCCTCTCGGAAGAGGTTTCTACAGGTATATATGTATATGACTTTATATATACAGCCTTCCTACAAATGTACACAGAGTACTTTTCTAGGAAGAACATTCCTATAACCAATATGATTCCAAAAAAGTGTTCAGGCATATGCTTAAGTCTACTAAATTGAAATCTTTAAGAATATATTTAAGCCTGCATTGTATTCATTGGATTTAGACGTGTGCTCTTGGTGCTTATGAGTCAGGACCAGTTGTCTAAGTCTTGTTGTCTTCTTCATAGGAGATTGCAAACACTGAAATGCAAAAAAAGAAATTGCAAGGAGATACATACTTGTGCTCAAATGACAGATTCTTTATCGAACCACTAATGAGGCCACTGGCTTTTGGGATTGGTTTTGTTTTGTTTTCATTCTGTTCTACTTCTCAACTCTTTTCCTCTCAAGAAAGCACAGTTGGAGAGCATTAACTAAAAACAAATGACGCTGCAGAATATCTGCTTGTTCATTGCTGCTTTTTCAGCTTAATTCTGCTAAATGATGCCTGATCAAAGTTTTAAACTGTACTTAACTGCATTTAACACTTAAAAGCCAAAGGTATCTGTAAAGCAATCCCACCGCCCAGCACAAGACATGCAGAGGAGGAGGAGGGAGGTTTACCACTGAGTCCTTCCCTCTATTCAAGCTTTCTTGCCTTCCTTTCTCCCTTTAACGTATTTAACTTCAAGCACCAAATTTCTGTGGGATGTGAGTCAGCTCAGATACAGGGGGTGTTTGTTATTTTTGTATTTTTACTTCCCCACCCTGTCTGCTGAAAGCAAGGTGCCGATGTGGTACAACATAAAGGTTTATTTGTCCTAGTAGACAACTGCTGGAGATGGCGGCTGTTTATCAGCCTTGACTGATAACAAAAAATCTCACCATCTGCCACCCGTTATGCTTTTGAAGAAGTGAGTGTGATAGCTTCCAGCTGTACAGGAACAAGCTGTGTGGGTGGGGGGGTGATGTTGGAGGGGCTGAAGGAGAGTGCGCGTGTGCTCTGCCTGCGGTGACAGCATCAGCTGCTACAGGGGAGCTTGGGGCTTCGTAGCATGTGACTTTTGCAAAGCCAACATAAGTTTGGTAGTAATCTGCCAGAGCCTGGGGCTCTTGTATAGATAAACGTGAGAGAGAAAAATGACAGTGCTCTTTTGAAAAACCATGGTGTTCCCTTTTGAATTGCAGAATTCTTGAGAGTGGTAATTCTTCTGGATTGCCTGAGCTGTAATTAGAATGTGATGTTCTAAGGTACTTCGTTTGTACAGTTGGCTGGGTTAGGCTCAGAGCTTAAAGACATCTGTGGGAAAAACAGATATGTGATTTCTTTTATCCTGTTATCCTTTGACTGAATTTTTATTGCTGTTAGGAGATTTATTAGTTTTTTTTATGACTGGTCATGGCTTGTGTGCTTTAATATATTATTTGCAATTTCCTTTCTCTAGATTGTGCCATTTAAGGAACACAACTCAATTTTTCCATCAGTTGCATCAGGGAAGCCATAAATATGTCACAGGGTGTATTTATGTACCGTATTATGTGGGGGAAAGAATTTGGCCTGTACTGCATAAAATTAAAGCAATAATTAAGCTTTGGCAGAAAGGTTGGAGGGAAAATTCCTGGCTTAAATATATTTGTATGTTTATTATATGTGGTAATTAAATGGTAGTTACAAAGTTCTGTATACCCTAAATCACCCTAATGGAGACACTTAGACCACATTCCTCTTAGCAGGTATTTTAATATCTGGAAGAAGGGGGAAAATTCAAGAAAAAGGATTAAAAAAAAGCATGCTGCAGTCTGGAGCACGTTGGGCACTCGGGTGCCCTGATGGGGCACAGAGGATTGTCCGTTGGAACAGGTAGGTGTCAGGTAGCAGAGTGGTGATAAGCCATGGAGAGAGCTTTCCCTTCCCACCTTGTTTATGGGATGCCCACCAGAACAGGGACAGTCTAAGAATGTCATCTTGTGTCGGTATTGGATCCCCTTTCCATGGCAAAGGGTTAATCTTTTGGGGACATCATCCCTCTAAAGATGATGATGATCGTTGATCATGGCAAAGTATGACATTAAAATTGGGCAGTGAAAAGAAGTGCAGGGCGGGAACCTGAGTGATGCTGATTCACTGGTGGCAAAGAGGAGTGGGCAGAAAGGGGCACCAGGCAATAGCCACCAACTATGCAACATGTATTGAAAACCTTATGCCCAATTAGGATATGAATGGAGGCATTGTGCATTTTCCTAGTTTCCAAGACTCCTGTCTGTGCACCAGGTGTGTGTTATTTTTGCAAGAGGTTACTTCTTCCCATTCTTCAGGTGGTGCTGCTTCACCTTGTCCCTCTGCCAGGTGATGGGCATTCTGGGGCGAGAATGGTTATGCTGCCATTGCGGCATAATGAGCTGGCTCTTCCTGCGTGGCATTGTTGTCAGCACAGCAGAAGTTAGAACTGGGGAGAGGTCATCCACTTATTTAATGATGTGTGAGTGCATCTCTTTCTCATAACACTATTTTTTCTTTTTCTTTTAAGTCTGACTTTAAAGCTACCTTACAGCAGTTGAAAACAGTAACATGAATCACTGAATGTAAGTGCTTTTTAATAAGTAAAAGGCAAAAAATATCAAAATACAAGATAATCTGGTGTTTTAGACCTATAAAATAATTTTTAAAAGCCTTAATTTTTGGTGACAATTATTCTCATGAAAACTTCCTTTGTTTTTCAACCAGCTTTAATTTTGCTTTGATTGTGTTGGTTTTTTTTCCCCTCAGACAACTCTGATTTTATAAAATGAGATAAAATTATGTTCTTCATAGATTAGTGGAAGCCATGAACATTATGTGCTGTTACAGCTTTAGAAATGTCTTTAAAAAAATAACTATTGTCATTTGGCAAATGTGTGCTAAAAGCTGCTCTTTTGTATAAGCCTTATGTAATATTGCAGTTAATACCATTTAATGTTATTGGATGCTAAATGACTTTAGTATCTCAACTATAAAAGGCTGTTTACAAAGATGAGGCAGTCTTGTTGGAGTGCCAGATTGTTAAATAACTACAGGTTGCCAAAACTAAACGAACTTTTCAAGTGGTAATGATGTGCAAATTGCTATCGCAGATGCATATTTATTGGAGAAATGCTCACAAGCACATAGTTGTTTCTAGTTACAAATGTTTCTTCGCCTTTGTCCTTAAACCATCAGTGACACCATTAGAGCAAGTATATCTGGATATATAACCACAACTATTTTGTGTTATTAATAGCCAAATAGCTACTAAATAGCTATTTTTATGTCATTAATTTGATTAATTTATTGAATAGCTATTTAAGCTATTTTTAAGCTATTAGCTATTATGTTAAATAATAAAAATAGCTATTATTAAAATAGCTTATAAATTAGCTTATTATTAAAATAGCTATTATTAAATTATAAAAATAGCTATTATTTAAATAATAAATAGCTATTATGTTAAATAGCTATTTAAGCTATTTTGTACACCACTTGATGAAATGCAGCTCTGCGTGAGAAGATTGGCTGTTGTTGTGCCTTACCCCCAGCTCCCAGGTATTCGGGTGTCGGCGTGCATGTAACTGTAGCATAGGGAAAGGAAGGTTTGTGATGGAATACCCTGTACTGTGACCCATGGTGGGCCTGTTGCAGATGCACTTCTGAGGAGTTGAAGCAAAGGTCTCTTAGCTTTTTTTTTTTTTTTTTTTTTAAATGGGCCTTCTTATAAACTACTGGTACAAAATTGGGAGACATAGGTATTAAACTCTGACACATAAATTAAGCAGCATTATTTTTTGACTGTGTTTTTTTTCTCTTGAAAAATAGTTTTCTATAATGTGACAGTTATGAGGAGCTACCTTTGGGTGAAGAGGTTTCATAGTAAACTTTAAATGAGAAGATGATTCTTTAAAGCACATTCAGGAAGGTGATGGGAGTTGGCCTGAGGCTCAGTGCATGTGTCACCCAACAAGCTGTAGCTGCACTTTTCTCTCCGAGTTCTGCTGGAGCCTGAGAGGAAGTACTAGGTTTCCTGTGCAAAGCTTGCTCCCTTGCCCTGGAGTGTCTTGCTTTGAATTTCTTAGCCTGGGTGGGAATTTAATACAAAGAGCCATTCTTGTGAATCATGTTTTCTTTACAATTTTGCATTCCAGCTCAGTAATTCATTCCTCCTTTTTCTAATGGCAAAAACATTACTGGAGTTCACGTAACTTCAGCAAAATGGCTGGTTCATGTTCTTCTGGGGGGCTTGAATTCTCCAGTTCCATTCTGTTGTGGGTTATTCTGAAAAGTATAACACTTATAATGCATATTAGGTATACCAAGTAATAAAATGTTCTGACAGTCAGTTAGTATCTCTGAATTTAAAAGTTTTTCAAGGGTAAATATTTCATGTTGTGAAAGAAAGACTTTTTCAGTAGCCAAACTTACAGCTAACCGTGTGGCTTCAGAATATTCATCTTCCCATCTCCTGCATTATTAGAATATTCTCTTTTTGGCATTATTTGTATGATCTCAAATGAAAATAGCATTTTGGAAATACTGTTTTGAACATTTGAATGTGCTGTAGAGTGTTTTGGATATATCAAGTGTTTGTGTTTTAGGCGGGGTGCATAGCAATATATACTCAGAGTTGTTGAACTTTTCCTTTCCAAAAGGACCAAGTTACTTATTTCTGACTGAATTTCCCTGAAAACCTGAAGCACTTTCGGTATTCACATGTGTGTGAAAGAGTCAGCTGAGCTGTTACAGCAGATGATGAGCAACATCTTTGCAGCAGTCCATTTCCTTGCTGGCATGCTGTGCTGTGCTAGTAACATCATCCCAATTCCCTCTCCCCAAGCTCCAGCGCAGAAAATGCCTCACCACTGGTGAATGATCGGAGCTGCAGTGGGGACACGGCAGAGCCTGGGCTTGACACCGGGTGTGAATGCCAGGAGCTGGCACCTGGCGAATGTTAAAGCATCTCTGAAATTACTGCTTGCTTATGTCTAGACTGCAGGGCAGCGGCACTCTGGTGTGCCTTTGTTCTGCCAGTTCCCAAGGCAGGGGACCTGCTGGGGCACATGGTGATGGCACCTGTCTAGCCCAGGGTGGGTGCGCTGGAGGAGGGTGCATGGCTGTGTCTGTCTTCTCAGCTTTGGGGCAGGGTGCTGCTGAGGGATGCACCCAGATGCCAGAGTTGAGAAGCACTCCCAGATGCTGTAGAGCACCGGATCAAAGGTCTACACAATCTTTATACAAGCTTTCTTCTGCCTCTACAAATGCGTCCCCCGGAACTCACCCGGTTTTCAGAACCTAGCTTGTGCTTCTTAAAACCCAAACTTTTTTCCAAATTATCCCCCTTTGTAAAATATGTAGTAAAAACATGAGATGTGATGAATGGGAGAGTGCTTGTATTAAGGTACCAAAAGTTTAATAATAGTTCTGTTGAGTTAGGCTGTCTGAAAATCGTTGGTGTTTAATTTTAAAGAGTATTACATTTATCCCATAAACTATTTTGAAGCCTAAAGTGGTTTCTTTTCCGAATTTAGTTTTTGATCATTTAGGACTATTCACAGCTGCAAAAAGTTTTTACTTAAAATGCTATTATTACAATTTTTTCTGAAGTTCTTACAGCCAGCACCCCAGAAACTATAAGTTTTATTTAGTAATGTAGGACAAACCTGTTCTCTAATGTTGTTGTAGGTTTGAACTGCTGTTGGATGGAAAGGAGAATAAAAAGACTGTAGTTAAATTTTCAAGTTGCAAAACCACATTCAGTATGTGTAATTTAGCAGCTCTTGCAAACACTTGGGGGCATTTTCTTTAGCATTTGAAAATTCCCTGTAGAAGTGAGACAGGAGACATTCATTTAGCATTTCAAGCTTGAAAAATATTTTAACCTTTTCTTAAGTTGTGTTTTGAAGTTTAGGATTAACTCTGTGCCTGGCTGCACAGATGGCTACATTTTACATATTCCTTCGTCTAGGGAAAAAAAAAAGACCATATGATCGGTTAATGACTTTAATGACTTTAAACACTCTCAGTCTTTATTTTACATATTCTTCATGGGACCTGAGAGATTCTGGGAAGATACTCAGAAAATTGTTTATGGTTTAAGACTTGCAAGATGCATTGTATTCCGTCTCCTGGAACTTATAAGCTATTTTTGTTCCTACTTATTAATCTTAGTTTATGAATTTTACAGCTTCATCTCTTAAGATTTAACGGTCATAATTCTGATATGTAAAAATAAAACCTAAGACTATCAATGTATAGAAAATGTTACTTTATTACTGGAATGTGAGGACTCTTTATTTTTTAATCTTCTAATAGCAAAATTATAGATGAAGTGGATTTTTAAGGAGAAGTAGACTCCATATCCAAGTCACTGAAGTGGTTGTAAAGAGTTAAATAAGCTTTTTAGTCTTTCAGTGTACAACAGAATGCTTTATAAACTTTTTCCCTAGACACTTTTGGGAAACACCATAGTGAACTGTGGACTATGCAAATCAAATGTGATGCTGGGATAACTGATGGAAAATCCATTAAGTCAGTGGTGTGTCACTAGAGCGGACAATTATAGCATATAAAACTAATCCTTAAATAGGATGTTTTGGGCTTTGTAATGATTTTTTTCAAGTAGGTTTTAAAATATCAGCTAAAGGTTTGGTAGATTAACATAGTCTCTGCAAATCTACATGTGGCACATAAAACTCTTGATAAAACCACTGAGTGCTGTACGATGTTGAGCACTTGTAAGTAAGCTGTCAAGTTTTTAAAAGGTTATCACTATAATACAAGCACATGACACACTTTTTTTTTCTCCTCTCCATTTGAAAGTACTAGTAAGATTTTAAAGGCTACTACTGTTTCATCACGTAAAGAGGAAGGGTTTCCTGTAGTCTTTTAAGCTCTTACCCTTTTAAACCAACATGTGTAACCAAATCCATCTGGTTAAAGTTATTCTTTAAGATAGCTGTAACTGGTTAAAGACTTTACAGCTTTGTTCCAGTTCCTGCTGCAAAAAGCTTTC
Organism: Buteo buteo; assembly: GCF_964188355.1. NCBI lineage: Eukaryota > Metazoa > Chordata > Aves > Accipitriformes > Accipitridae > Buteo > Buteo buteo. The sequence goes on from NC_134177.1 coordinate 22,851,926, forward strand.
CATTGCAAACTCTGCAATCACAGAGGTCATTCATGTTACTGTTGGATGGAAATTCTGTGATGTTCCTGCAATTCTGTGTGAGTCTTGCAGGCCAGGATGGGATATAGGTGTGAGATAGTTTGAGATGCTGCAGATCACTGTGTTTGGGTCTTAAATCTTAAGTGCTATCAGCCAGGCATTTCTGACAGATATTTAATTAATTTCTGTTAAATTAAACTAACAGCATCTACAAATGTTGTTTGTATATTTTGGGAGTGTTTGTGTATATACATTATGAGAACAGACACCCTGCCTTCTAGTCAGCTGAATCCTCCTCCCCTAATTCATTCATGGTGGAAAAGGTTAAATTTCCTCTAGATTTTTGAGGGTGTTTTGTTTAGTTTTTTGCTTCCAATGAACTTCCTAGAAAGAAAGGTTAAGAGTGTGTTGCAGGAAAAGCAGTGTTTGCTGAAAACTTTGGTTACCCTTAAGTACCATTTCCAGTTCCTAAGACGCAGAAGGAACTGGTATGTAAAGGTCAGAAGTTAGAAGTTGCTAGTGTAGTTCATGTTAACACAACGTGACGAATGTAGTGTTATAAACAGAGTAGAAGCTCTTTGTCGTGTTAGAAATCTGGAAATGTAATAACTTCTTATGCTGCAACTTGGTAAGCCTGAAGAGTGGTTTTGGATTACTATTTTAAGCCTTACAGGTGAGGAAGCTCAGTCTGAAACTTTGCAGTCACTTCTTATGGGTGGAATGCACAGAATTCTCTCTTTGCTTCTATTGAGTATCTTAATTGCCTCATGGTTTTCAGGTTTTTCACAATACCATTACTATCTTTATGACTACTTAATACAATACATAATCTATGTTCATAAATAAAACATTGCCTGTAAATGGAGATGCTGAAAAATTAACTCTTTATTTTCTTTCTTCTATTTTTTTCAGCGGAACCCCTGCCTTTAATGGACTTGTGCCGAAGATCAATTCGTTTTGCTCTTGGCAGAGACCGCCTGCATGACATAGAAATTCTACCTTTGCCTCTGTCTCTGAAAAATTATTTACAGTACCAATAAGACGTCTAGAACCCTCTGGCCTCACATTGGACTACATCAATGCAAATGGCAGAAAATTGTTTACAGCAAAATATAAATCTTTGCCATGGACACTTAAGTGTTATTTAATTTTTAATATATATTTTTTTCTGAACCAGTGAAAGCAGATCACTGCAGGGGACTACTAAAGAATGTGAAAACATTGATTTGATCGAGATTTGTCTATTATCTGTTGCCTGTTGTGTTTACAGTCCTGAAGGCCATTATTCTCATCTCTCATATATTGGTTTATTTTGTTGCCTCTAGTAAATGCCAATAGAAGATCTGACCTGCAAGATCCACTGTCATGCAGGACAGAGCATTCTTCAATAACTTGATTTTTTTTTCTTTCTCTTACACCTTACCCCAATAGATAAAGGTGAATTAGCAAAGGAAAAATCTTGACAGTAACTTTCGAAAAATACTTAAACCTTGCCTTTGATATCCAGAGTTGTTGAGAGCTTTGAGTGTTCAGCACTCAACATAATCAGGCCTATAATATGTGAAAGTTCTAACACTTTAAAAAGCAGATTATTGTCTAGAAGAGGAGTATGTGATTTAAAAACAGGAGAGGAAGAAAACTGGTATGTGTGTCAGATAATTTTTGGACATGGTAACAGAAAGATGCAGTCCATTGTTTTCAAAACCAAATCTAGTCCCTCCAAAGTTCTGCAGTTTATAACAAAGCATTCATTATCCCAAGAATTTAGGATACTCCTATTTTAGAAAGCTTGTCACTTTTTTATTTGAACAAATTTATAATTTTTATGTGGTATGAACTCTAAGTACTTGGTTCTCTTTTTAATGTATGTGTGGTTATAATGTTTATTTATCTGTTTAGAGTCTGTGGAGTTGTCATTTAACTGTTTCCCATTTTGGGGTGACCGATTTTGGTTTTTTCCCCATCTCTACCTGAAATGTATTAATTTTTCAGGCTCATCCCATTTTTTAAGATGCTGCTTTCTGTTTGCATTTCTTACATGTTTCACATTATCTGCCTGATCAGTTATCTAGTTTTTAAACTGGAAGTTGTTGTTATGGCAGGATGTCAAATGTTTAGACTGAGCTGCCTTCAGCATATTTTAATGTGAATTTACTGATGAATGAGGAGAAAATTTCTAATAAAGTCTACTGTCCAAAATAAAACTGTCTCCTTTAATTAAATGGTAAATAACATAGCACTACATACAGAGTTGAAGTTCAGTTCTTCCTGCAGCTTTGCATATGTTTCCGTTCAGCACTTCTTTGGAATTGCTGCTTTGGGCTCATGTGCAAGAGACATCACAGGCAATGTCATGTCCTGTTCCTGATTTATCTCACTCACTCTGAATATAGCTGTACTCTTGCTTTTAACACAATTCTGGCCAGATTCCTCTAAACAAAACCTGTTTTATGCAAAGTTGCACTTGGAGACTCTGTGCTTTTGAGGTAGGTTGAAGTTTGACCACTGTGCACTGATGATACAGGCAAAACTAAACCACAGATGATTGGTCTTCTCTCAGTCACCCCAAGGAACAGAATTACAGTTTCAGTCAGAAAAGAGAAACATGAGATAAACAAGATACAACAACACAAGCAAGAGTGGAAGCAACAAGGGCAAGGTAGCACAGGAGTGTCAAAAATTAAGTAACAAGTATTTGCATCTCTGGGCTTAACTGTGTAAGTTGATGCTTGTTTCAGCACCCACTTACTTTTGGACTTGCTTTCACTTAAGGCGAGAGGTACATACTTTATGCCTTACCTTAAGTCTTGCAGAAGGGAAGAAATTACAGCTGTGATCTGTATTTCTTACTTTTCCCTCTTTGTTTCATTGAAACCTTTTGTCTCAATAGGTACATAGGAAGGAGGATATATAGTGTAATAACTCACTCAAAAGGAAAAATATAGCTGTGTCAAGTGATCTTTCATAAGCAAGGTAAGCAGCTGTTCAGGAATGGCACAGTAATCCTGGTAGACCTTATTTCTCCACCACTGAAGTCCATTTTAGGTAAGCACTTCCTAAAATTAGTGTTTTACTGTGGTAACTAGACTTCATGTTCCTTTGAATAACTGCAGTGACACAGCTGTTAAGTGTTATCTTCTCTGTTCTTTCACTTGACCCAGGCTGACAGCCTTTTAATGTGACGGTAAAGTGGGAAGTGATATAGTGAGACAAATTAATGGTGCCTCTATATGTTAATTAACCTAATTGTTTTACAGTTGGATTGGAATTTCAGTTGGTGCCCCTTCTATGGTGATTGCTCTAAACCAAATGTCCTTATTTTAACTTTCAAACATTATTTCTTTTTTCCAACACTTAGCTGTCTTCCAGGAGTGCTAGTTTTACAGGAATGATAGTTTTATTCTTTTACTGTTCCCTAATTGTGTGTTGTGATGCTGTGGATGGTAGATACACCCCTTCATGGGGGATTAGGGCCCTGTTTTGGGGGGGTATAAGTCTTTACCACACAGTTTTCTTGGTTCACAGAAGCCTTGTAAGGAGGACGTGCCATGGAGCGTATAAACAATACTTCAGTGTTTCTGCTAACCATCCCTTTGCAAATAGATTATCTTCCAAGAGGGCTTATAGGGAAACCAGAGTGCCCATCTATATTGCTAAGAATGAGTCAAGCATTGAGGCTAAGCAAGCAGTCAGAGTACCTACTCACAAAACGTACCAAAAAAAGTCTCCTCTCTTGCTGAACTCCAGCTCAGGTGGTATATTCCTCACATTGATTCTCAAGGCTCGCTTTATTGGCATGCAAGCATTGTTTACTGTCTGCTTCAGGAGTGAATTGAGTAATAATATATAAGGTGGCGATGCACTGGCTTTTGCCCAACACAGCGGTCAAATGCTGTTATGACCATTCCTCAACCAATGCAGTTTAAACTTCTCAGTCTCTATCCTCAAAGCATGAATGCAGCAAGATACCTACCCAGAAGCCCACTCCTATTACAAAGGTGTACTACTTCGAGATTTGCAGTAAGATCTCTCTTGCATCTCTGTTTTTAATTTCCAGCTACTTTTGGCTTTCATCAAACAAACATAGACAATAGATGTGATGGTTTTCAGCTTTTGTGTCCCTGTGTCTGAGCAAAAGTAGTATAGCTTTTCTAGACATGATCTGGAAGTGTTCCCATGGCAGGTAAACTAAGGCTAATAAAAACTCTTTAAAGCAAGACATGAGTCTTTATTGTAGTATTTAAATGAAAAGGGCACATGGCTGGGAGCTGAAACCAAATTGCAACTTTGGTGAGGGGTGTGTGCTAATTACTGGGTTGCAATAGGAAGTATTTAACCTACTGTTTGGGATTTGGATCTCTTAATATGGCCCATTCCTAGGAAGTGTTGAAGGTGCAGAATCCTACTGTTAACACTGCAGTGAAGACTTGTGGATACATGCATCATAGCTTCTCTTCATTATTTTCTCATTACTGCCATTCTTCATCCTTCTGCAACTCTTGTGAGGGAGAGACCTTGATTTATCCACCCAGAGGTGCTTTTGTCATCACAATTCGCAAGTGCTGTAACCTCAGTGACACTCTTAGCTTTTAGACTTACTAAAGCTGTAATTTTCTAAGACCTCAATTTGGGGTCAAATTTGAGAAGCCGTTGTCATTTGGTATAACAGCTGTCACACACATGTCCCTACTCCTAGACTGACAGTGCTATGAAGGCTTTATTTCTGCTTCAGATTGGACCAAGGGAAATGTATTGAAACATCTGCATTCTCATCCAGAGGTGATGTAATACGATCCGTAGAGAAATTGTGAAGCCTTATTTTAGACTTCACATGTAGTCTTTCTGGTGTTCAAGCTTTTATCTCAACAGATTGACTCAAACTGTTCCTGTTGAGGTAGGTTCTAACTTCGTAAGTTTCTCAGTGTTCGCTTGAAACTGGGAAAAAAACTGTTACAGAAGCAGATATGTACGAATCATTTGAGTGATTCTGATAGTTTTAAAAGAGCAGCAAGCCAGAAATGCTGTAAAATGTCCTTATCTCTGTTACAGTTGGTATGGTTATAGTTTAACAATATGTTCTCACGTCAGTCAGCGGCAATCACTACACAGCAAGCTTTGTATCGGATCCAGCAGTACTCATTCCAGGTACAGTTCCATACAGTGTCAGTTTCCACTGACATCAGTGGGAGATCTGCCTGAGTCAGCACTGCTGCTTTTGGTTCCCATGTGAAGATCTCCAAACATTTCCAATATGTTGTATTGAGCGATACTTTATTATATGTAAGGAGTGTCAAGCAGATGGTTTCTGCAGCAGTTTTTGAATTTGGCAAAATATGCTGGCAAGTGTAGTTAGGTAAACATTGTGAGAAAGTTGAATGAAAAAATGTGTCTAGTTGAGGCTGAGAGTGATACTTAAAGGGGAAGCTAGACTTTTTGGCTCCTGGATGATGATTTTCAAAAGCCTTTTAGTTTATAAACCTTTAAAATATCACAGTGGTTTTTATTCTGTATACTTAAAGGAACGTAGGATCTTTATCCATTCCTGTTTATCTCACAAAAGGATGTCTGGTGATCATGAAGTAGAAATGCTTTGTTTGCTTGATTCAAAAAGACACCAAAAAACCTCCTTCCTCCTTGGGAAATGTTCTCTGTAGACATAAAGCCATGAGAAATATACACACATCAGCCTTGAATGCCACCCCCCCCTTTTTTTTTTCCCTGAGATTGCAACTGTTCCTTCAGAGAAGGACTTGGGGTGTTCTGCAGGCAGGGTCTAAAATAAAAATGTTTTGAAGCATCTGCTACAAAGCAGAACACCCTACTGATGGTATATTGAAGCAGATTTGAATGTACTGTGGTGGGGGTGGAGGACAAAGGACCAGAGCTCTAGAGAATAGCATTTTTCCTAAGGGTTTACCTTCTTTTCTTTTTTTAGCCCCACTATACAATACAAGTAAATTTAGGGGAGAAGAAAAAAAAAGAAAAGTTGTTTATGCTTCTGCCACCACCAGGTGTTTAGCATTGATGTTTAAAGTTTAAGCAATAGCATCTTTTTTCCCCGCTGAACTCTTGTTGTACAGCCTTAACATCCTAAAGCTCTACCCCTGACTGCATGTGCTTCAAAAGCCCCTGAAGGACTCTGGGCTCTGCAGTAATATGAAGTAGCACCCTATTCCACATATTGTCCTGTTGGAACTTAATGAAATAACTTCTAGGCAAAGAGCACAGCTGCTCTGTCATTATTGCTGTGACTGCAGTAACATATGGGGGTACCCAAACTAGCTTAAATACTAGCCAAATAGAAGCCTAGTAATTGGCAGAACAGAGCTCAGCATGGGGTAGTTTACTGTGCCAAGGAGCAGTGAGACAGCAGTGTCAGCATATCTGAAGTGATTAATAAACGGCTGAGATTAAAAGGGTCTACATTTCAGTTTGGAGGCATCTTTGCAAATCCTGTTGAAAATAGGTGTCAGGATCAGATACTTCTAGTTTCATTTGCGTAGCTGTGAAAATTTTTAAGTTATATAGCTTCTAATCTCTCCAGGTGACTGTAGATGTAAGAGTAGAGCTCGTGTTTTTAATAACTTCAGCGAATTAGGGGTTACTTACAGTTGAGACAGCTATCTTCTTGGATTTTAATATATTGTTTCTCTGGCTTTTGAAAGCTACAGCATAAAAGGCAGGTGTCTTCAGACTTGTAAGGAAAAGCAAACAAAACACAAAAATGAGCTGATGTTTCTGACAGTCCTCGTGCAAGTTCTACTGACAGTTTCAAATACCACTCTTAAGCCATCGTTATAGAGGTACTTAGTTGAGGTCAGCATCTGTTCAGTGGTGCCTGGATCAGTTTCCTCCATATTTATTTATTTTTTAAAAAGAAACAGCTATTAAATAAGGGTATTCAAATAGCAAGCTCCACTTGAAAATGAAGTCTTTTAATGAAAAAAATGTTCATATTACACTTTATTAATAGAGATACAAGTAACTGCTGAACACACACCTGGGAAACTAATGCATGTTTTTAACGGCAAAATCCTTCAGCCTTTTTTCTGTTCACTAAGAAAATCAGTTTGGCAAGTGCATTGCTTCTCGTGTAGCAAAATGTGAACAGCTCCTAGGCATGGGCCCAGAATTTCAATATACACATTTGGAAGTGACTTCTCAAGCACAGTAAAGGTGCCTGTGGCATTATTTTAGAGCCTGGAGCTTTACCTTATTTGTAGATAAATTTTAACTGCATATCATTCTTGGGAATTAATAGGATATGGATCCTCCTGAGCTAAGTATTCTATCAGGGCTTGTCTAGAGATGGAACAAACCAAAACAAACTTCCCCACAAATTAAGCTACCTGGGTAAACATAGCCTGGCATCAGGTGCTGCTGCTATTAAAATGCTTCCCAAGTCCTACCATGTAATTGCATAATTGCTCCATGGGAAAAAGCCCCCTAAAAAAAGGAAAGGATGTTCTGAGTATTAAATTGGCCTCCATAAGATCCAAGTTGAAATCCAGATTCTGGCAGAAGCTCTATCACCTTGATGATTTGGTGATTTATTTTTTTTCCCCCCTAATTTCCTTGTGTACATCCAAAACAGCAGTCATTTTTCTTCCATCTTTAATAGCTAGTGTATGTGTAGGTTCTAATGCCTTTTCAGGACTTTTGTTTTATATCTAATACTCTAATTACTTCTGCAGTGCTGCTGTAACTCAGATAACATCTCCAGTTGCATAGTCACTGGTACCAAATAGCTATAAACTTGTTGGTTTATTTGTGGCTGGCATAGCAGAACAAGGACATCTCTTCCCATAACAATTGTTACATAGGAGCAGGCTCATTGTTAGTCTTGGCTAACTCATGGGTAACAGTACTGAACTACGGACATCATACTTGGGTCTTTCAGAAAACTTGCACCATAGTCTAAGTGGCTTTGTCTGCAAGAAGCAAATGTTGCCCATAACCCTGTTTAGTGACAGGAACTCTGATAACAGCCAGTACGTTACCCTTTAGGTAGAAGAGTTAGATCTCTTTTGTAGATAGATGCAATTTAATCCACCAGCTGCCTCCTAGTCTGTAATAAAGACTGGCGTAAACCCTGAAACATGGCTTTTTAATTTTTCCAATTTTTATTTGTCCCTAAGTTTTCATGATACAAAAAAACCCATCAAATTAATTTATTCATTGTTTTAAATCTTACTGCATGTTTTACCTTGCTGGTATTTGGGAATCAGACTGTTTCCCAAGCTAAGCTTCATGAAACTACAATTTCTCGTAAAATGTTTGAGATTTTCTAGTGGCAGTGTGTACCATGCCACATCTGAAGGAAAGTGTTTCTTTTTGTTTAATTTGATTTTTCTATGTTGTAATTTCATTCCCTTCCTCACCATGTACATTGGGGAAAGTATCTTTACAGTTGAACGTAACTGTTTGTGACCCCAAGAGCCTACTCAAAAGCATGTTGAGACACTTGTCATGTTAGTGGCTTTCTGTTGAACTGACCTCATTTGCTTTTAATTTAATAACTGTCCAGTTAAGTCCAGTGCCCCTAGGTGGCCTCATTCTGCACACACACACAAATACACAAGAGATCATTGCTAGGTTGCAGTTTGCAGCTAACACCTTTCGTCTGGTGCATCTTTTTTGCCTGTTATATGCAACTTCTCTTGGCTTTTCTACTGGGACCTTACTCTGGGAAAACCATTGTTGGTGCTTCAACCTTCAGTGAACTTTTTTTTGTCTTCCCAGAAGGATCAGCAGTATTTCAAGTAAGAATTTTTTTTAGATCAAAGTTCTTTGACCTGTCACAAGAGCATTGCAGCAGATTGGAATAAATATGAATTTTAATAATAGAGCTGCTTATTGTTGAGGTTTAAAACTCCACACTTTAGTTCCTCTTACATCTTTAAGTCTCCCCTGTTAAGGAATGTTATACAGAACTTTACTATCATTGATCACTCTGACATAAAAATAAAATAAATAAATCTGTAGTTGTAATTCAGAAAATTCCTCCTTTCTGAGATCCATGACCTCCAGCTTCTTGCTGAATCTAGGCTGGAAAATTGAGATCCGGAGGGCCTGGTTTCTTGGACTACTTGGTATTCTCATCCCCTACAGAAGTGGGAGCAAACTTTTTTAGTTGCCAAATAATGGGTGATAAATGGACAGCAGTGATAGAAAGCTCTCCTAGGATGTTGTCTTCTGCATTAAAAGCTGAAATGAGTGGGGTTTTTTCCAAAAACTTTATCTTTCCACAAAGATCCTCTAAACATTTATCTTCTAAATGTGCATCTCACTGGGCATAAGGAGATGCCCCTAATCATTTTGAAATACTAGCCTTTTGGATCAGGGAACTTCTCGACTTGGAAAAAGGAAGGACACATTAGATCATGCCCTTTTAAAATTTCTTTTATTTTTTTTTAATTAAGGCTTTAAAGTTTACTTTCTGGTTTTGGAATATACTTGTAGAAATATAAAAATACTCTTTTTTTCTTTAGTGACTTTCCTTACTGAACCTATATGTTTTTGTGGTCTTGCTATAATTAAGGAATCCAGAGGGACAAATGATGTCTTTTATGAGACCAGCTGATTGAAATTCAAAAGAAGAGACACTTCCAGGCACAAAAATTCTTCTTCTCCACTGAAATACAAATGCCGATTTTCAAAGTTAAATTCAGATTAAGAACTGTTTAAACTTGATTCTGCTACATAAAAATTTTAGGGTCAATAAATATATTGGTTCTGTGCCCCATTATAGTTTTTCCCATTCCTCAACCACCAGCAATTTCTCTGTTTTCTGATGAACCCACCTTTCCCCTCTCTTAAGAGGAGCTAATGACTGAGTTACTTCTTTTTAATATTCTTCCCCTTCCATAGTTGCAGGTACAAACTTCTTTGATGATGTAATTTATTAACTTGCATAAGTTAAACTGGTATCACTAGTTTCAAGTTGAATTTTGCTTTGAGGATCAAAGCTTCAGCCTGCGGATCCTGAAAGCTAGTCTGTTTTTTTAGAGTATAGCATTAGTCTCATTAAAGATATTATTTTTGTTTGTAAATTTGGTCCTGTTTATATCCTGCAGTAATCATGAGTACATTCACACCATCACTCCTACATAGAAGATAACGAAAAAGAGCAGATGTTATATATTTAATCAAGATCTTCCCCCTTCATGATTTTCCTGTTTAAAGAAAAGCTAAATGAGTTCTGAGGATTTAAATTCTCTGCTGTTTGCACAGAGCTCCCTTTTGAATGTTTTCCTAGGCCTACACATACTCTGCTCTCGTGGAAAAACATGGTAGGAGCTTGCTATGAATTTCTATAATGGAGAGAAAAAAGAAGAAAAAAAGACTTCCAAAGCTCTCCTTTTAAATACAGTAGAGAGGAGGAAAAAGCGGACAAAACAAAATTGCTTCTTTTCTGTTTTTACCAGTTAGAAGGCTAATAGTGAACTTACAGTTTGAGCGCAATAGTTTCATTTTCTATTCTGCCAGCCATCCCATCCAAACACTTCTAGTTTTCTTGTCACATAGCTGTCTGTTTTGCCCATAGATTTAAAAATAGTCAGTTAAAGGCACTTTTCTCCATAGCAGTCGGTCTTGTTCCTGCTAAAGCACAATCTGAAGTCTTGGCTTACCTTGGCCTGTGTAGGCCAACACCATCAACCTGTGACTACGTTTCTTGGCTGAAAGCTCTTTCTGTTGGTCTGTAATTGAAATGGGAGCCTCTGCCTATAGGTCCTTGTGACTGGAGGTAATTTCTAACTCCATGGAGTCTCCAGAACCTGTTCCAGAAGTTCATCTGGGAGGTACTCCTAGATTTATAGTTGTTCATTAAAACATGCAATACTGAAATCAGCCTTTCCATGAGTTTAGCAAGTGTTTCTAGAAGTTACTCCTCACATTGGGTAGCACAAAAGTAGTATAGAGACAGACAAAACAAATGAAAACTTAGTTGTATTTCCGGGCCTTAGTTTCCTTCCCATCATCAGCTACGCATAGGGCAGGGTTTTATTAGTTTAGGCTGGAGTGTTTAGGATGCCCTGACATTTGCATATCAAAGCTTTTATTTCAAATTGCAGATTTTTCACTTTTCTTTATCAAACGTCTTATCTTTTAGTCAGAAACTGTGTCTCCTGGCACAGAAGTATGCCCCCTGTGTTCCTCTCTCATGCTGTCAGTTCCTGGAATTTACAAGTTATTTCACAAAGATTTGTTTTCTATTGTTCTAAAGAAACTCCTTTGCTCTAATCCTTTCCTATAAGAAAGCAGTACAAAACTGTTGCCTCCAGGCTTCTCTGGAAGTGCTACTCCCTCTATTAGCAGAAGAGGTATGGAATATTAAGGAGAATGCAAATAAACCAGAATTTATAAATTACAGAGATGGGTTCTTCAAATCAGAAAACCTGCATGTCTTGGCAGGCTAAGTTGGATCAAAAGTCCAATTTCACTTTTAATAGGAATGCATGGGAAACACAGCTCCAGCACACATCTCTGAGTTCCTCTGTCAAACTCAAAGCAGATTTCAGCTGTCAGTGGTTCCTAACTCAAGAAATTCTAGGCAAGCAAACATGCTCTCGGCCACCTGTAGCTCTCCCAAGGTCCCTATGCCAGATGTTTGCTCTGCCTCTGCAGCACAAGCAGAGCAAGGAGGTCCCAGAACATTGTTATCTGCAATACACATTAAGCAATGCAAAGAAAATGTGTGTTTCTTTGGCAAGCTGTGCTGCTTGCCCTTGCTGGTGAAGGGAGGGAAAATGATAAAAGAAGATTTTCTCAAGAACAGTTTTTTTCCATAGCACCCACAAGGGAATAGAGGGGGGAAAGAAATCAGATGTTTCCACAGATTTTTAAGTCTAGAAGAAGCTGTTAGCTCATTTAATCTAATAGTTTTATGAAGAATGTCATAACATCTCACTTTAGCAAGTCAAAACCCTCCTATTGGACTATGATGCTTAGCTAGAAGACGATAAATGTTTCTCATTCACCATTTCTTATTATAACTTGTTCCAGTTGTGCATAACAACGATTAATGCTGAGAATTAAGGGGTTTTTCGCCCACCTAAAATTATTTACCTTGAGCTGCTAGCCACTGGTGCTTCTTTTTGTATGAAATTAAAGAACGATGTAGCACTTGGTATTGTCTTACCAGGCTGATACATATGCATTGTAAATGAGCCACAACTTGATCATCTTTTGATGATCTAACCGTGCAGTTAAATCTTAAATTCTAAGAAAACATCTCTAACTTTTGATAAAGGACACGACTCTTTCTATGTGCCAGATTCTACCTTCTCTTAAAACTGGTTTTATCAGTCAATGGTCTACAGCCAAATAAAACAATTTTGTCTCTGGCCCTGCCCCCACTTCATTACTGATGTGAGGAACAGATTATCCTTTGTTTCCTTCGCTTTCTTTCCTTCTTTGTTTCATTCACCATGGCATTGCTTTGAAAACTCCTATTTTAGCTGCATGTCTATTGTGACCCTCTTGTTTTTTAGCTGCTACTTCCTGAAATAGTCTCTCCTCTTGTAATTAAAACCTGATGTCTTGTTCTTTGATACCTAACTTTGTTTGGCTTTCTCATCAGCATTGTGTTTGAATGGGTCTAATTCTTCAAGTGATCAAAATTTTTCTGTACAACTGCCCTGTGTTCCCTCATTATCTATCACCCCATCAGTCCTTTTGTAGTCTCTAAATTTGATAAACTGTGATTTGATAGTTGCAACCAAATCACGAAGGAAACTTTAAACAGCACTGAATTCAACTGGAAATACTTCTCAGTAATGTTTGCCTGCGTATAACCTCTTTGGGAGTTGTCAGCAGCCAGTGCTTATCCACTCAATGTGCACTTTGCTGAGGGTGCTGTCATTTTCTAAAATAAGGCATCAGGTACTAGGTCAAAATATTCACCAAAGTAAAAATAGTGCTTTCTCTTTTGCAGCCTAAAACAAAGTTCAAAAGAAGTATGTGAGGGAGAAGTGGAGAAGACTGGCAAACAAAAGTGCATGGTTGAGGAAGGGAACCAAAAGACAGAAGGTAATGGGAGAAAAAAGAGAAGAGGACCTTTGTTACTAAGTATAGTAATGTCTGCTGCTGACCTAACGATTTAATGCAGTCATTATGACAATTTCTGAAAAATTTTGAGTAGGTTCTTCAAGGCTAAATGGCAAATTTTAAATTTTTGTTTCCTAGCGGTTTGTTTTTTACAAATTTTCTTCTTATTTCAATCATGATCTTGCTGTTACTGTGCTCTCTCCAGTTGTGGATTGCACTGATTTATTTCTATTCCTGTGCGTGTTTTCTGACTAAAACAATGAGGCATTGTCAATTCACTTCCAGTTGACTATATTTTGTGAATATATTTACAAGCACTACACCAGAAAGCTAATATTAGTACTCTAATTTTGTTCCATCTTTCTCATGTCTTGTACTATCAAATTTGTAGAGAGTGTTGCAGGTTGGAAGGATGATTGTAAAGAGTTAATGCCTCACAAGTGGTTCCCTCAAAAGAGAGAGTGCTGAACTGAAAAGCAGTTCCTGCAAAGCATGTCACGTAGAAAGCATAACTGCTTGCTAAAAACTCAATGAGGCAAGTTCACTTTCTAGCTTTGCCGCAGACTTTTTGTACCTGGCTCAAGACTGTACCTTGGCCACTCCTGCATTTAGAGGTGTTTATACACAGTCACTATTTCCAAGGAATCAATAGGTGAAAACAGTTTTTCTAAAGGTGCACCAACCGTTGGTGCCCCACAAGTACTTTGAAAGATAAAAGGATGGCTGGTGAACATGATAATAAAGTACTTGAGGTTACTAGGCACTGCTGAGGTAGCTTCCATTAAGCATTAGTTTCTTGTTCCTACAGAGGCTGATCCTACCATGCTAATGGATTTATAGTAATGACACTGTATTGAGATACTATATGAGTTTACTGGTAGGATGCTATGACTGACTTTTGTGCACACAGGTTCTTGGGAGATGCTTAGTTCTTACAGCTTGGCAGCCCCTCATGTATCTGTTCAGGAAGGAAGGTTATAGGTTTTAGCACCTTGGCAGGGTTACCCGATGCTTTGTTAGCAGCACAAATTGAAAATATGCTTGGCCAGATGAAGTTTGGCTCAGCACAGCCGATGAGCAAGGGCTCAGGCAACGATGCTCTGTGAATCACTGCATACCAGCTGGCTGCAAGCTCGCTGGCGAGCACTAATTCCTGCCTGCCACAGTAGGAGGCAGGAGGAGACCAAGATGGGCTTGTGATTGTACACCTCTCCACAGCAGTTACAAGTGAAGCTTGCCTCTGAAAGATCCTGGTCCCTGTCCTTCTGTACTAACACTCTCATGTTATGATTTAATTTATTTCCAGTCAGATAAAACCACTATCTAAAATAGATCAGGAAATGCAAAACCAAACAAAAGCCATCATTATCCTTACTTCCTCTTAAAGAGAGTTATTCAACTCTTTGGGGATAGGCTTAAAAAGTACATCTGTCTTTTCTGTCTTAAAGTTTCTGCTTAGTTCTGCATTTTATATTTTGTTTCTTTCATTTGATGATACCAAAAAATCATTGAAGTGTGGCAGGTCACTAGATAAAGCCTTCAGCTATCTCAGCACCACCCCATAAATTTACAGAGCTGCATCTCTGGTGAGTTTTTGGGTTCTGCCTCCATGTCATATAGCAAAATGCTGTTCCATAAAAACTAAAAACTGTGCTTGTTTTAAAGCTTACAAAATGCATTCATATTCAGTCTATGCTCCCTTTGTTTCTAGGCCAAAGAGCAACTGTACTTCTGGGTCATTTTCCCACGGTGTGGTTACAGACAGCAACAGCATCCCCTCACCTTTCTGCTCCTTTGCTCACAGGTGATGTTGTTCAGACGTCCTCCCTGAGCGACGGAGACTGTTCCCCTCATGGCCCTTTCTTGGGCATGGAGAACCACATCTGTTGATAGGGCTCTGGGTGAAGTCCCATGAGGGCTCGATACAACGCCATTTCTAGGTCTGTTTTTAGATTGTACTTGCCTTTTTCACAGGTCTGTTATATTATCTTATGATCACAGATATGAGCTGGTCCTTGCACCCTTCTCCCCTTGAGTATATTTCTAGACTACAAAATACAGAGTCAAGGACTATTCTTTAGCCCCCAGGTGGAGCGACACAGGCTGGCCAAGGTCAGACTGTACAGCAGCCGTATCTTTGTGGGTCTTTCAGTTGAAAATGTCTGAAATGATGATGAGAAGTCATAGCTTGAAATCAGGGCCTGTGAAGGTGCCGGAGGCACCAAGCCACTGGGGCTGATGTGGCCGGGAGGAGCCAAACCCGCAGCAGTGTTGTCCTCTGCCTGCTGGAGCCGTCTCTGGCGTGCTGCCTCCCAGGCCCTGTCTGAGGAAAGCTGTGCCTGGAAAATTCCTAAGAAATAACTCCTCATCTTCGGAGGTATTAGTGGGAGGGAGGCTCTGTAGCAGTGACTAAATCACAATGGAGTCTAACACTGCAGCAAGGGGAAAGCAGGCTGTATAGATTCAGGGTGGAGATAATCCAGTTTAGGAAAGGGAGTTAAATGGATTCCCCCCCACCTCAGCAGCTCCCCACCTGGCTCGGCGCCCAGCTGGCCACTGTGGCAGAGGCACTCGGTGCTTCCCCACACGGCCTTGCTGGGTCAGTAATGGTGGGGAGCGTCATCCCCCGGCCCAGCCGGCGCCCAGAGGGTAAATGTGTTTGTGGGCTGCCAACCTGAGAGGGCAATGGGCCACAGGGCTGCAGGCCAGGGCTCAAATGTGTTTTGTCCTTGCTTGAGGGGCAGTTGTCTTTTCTCCAGAGGAGGGAAAGCTGGTAGAGGTGAAAGGCAGGGAGGAAGGGTGGGTGGGCAGGGTTTGATTCAGTTGTGTCTGTGTGTGGGCATGTTGGGGGGGGGGGGGGGGGGGCGGCCGCCAGGCAGCAGCCCAGATGGTGGTGGAGAAGTTGGGCCTGAATCTTGCAAAACACAAACCCCCAGCTGGGGGGAGCCCCCCTGAAGTGCCAAATGGCACCGGAGGGGCAGTGCAAGTGTAACACACGTGCCAGGGAGGGAAACTTTGAAGGTGGAGAAGAGAAATGCACGTTTTCCCAGTGAAGAGTAACACAGCAGATACTCCTGAGGCCTGAGGTGAGAATGGGCAGGCCTTCTCCTCAGGGGTGATGGTGGTGGTGCTAGTGAGGTGAGAAGCCACCCCTCAAACCCAAAAGGCCAAGTTGGGGGGATGCAGATGCCCCTGTAATGTGCTTGGTGATGTTTGGCCTGCCCGGCTAACTGCATTGGTGGGTTTGATGGTCTGTCCTGAACCATGGGAAGGATTTGGCTGAGCAATGGCTCAAGCAGCATTAACCGCTTTTAAGTTTTGGGTGTAATTTGTCCCTTCAGTCTAGTCACCCTTGTAGAATGTAAGCCAAAATTGAAGGGGAAATTCAACATTCATTCTCTACCCCTCAGTTCAGGCCAGGCACAGTTTTCATCTATCCTTTTCCACAGCTGTATTTAACTTGTCTGCTCAGCTTCTTCTGGCCTTAACTTCACTGTGGGGGAGTAGGAAATGGGGCAATTTCTTGCTGTATTTTTCTGGCATGTCTGTAGATACATGTCAGGAATCCATCTCGGATTGTGGCCGGTGGCATCATCTTCGGACTTCTTTTCCTGAGTGAAATCACAAGTTGCTGTTAAATAATTCAAACCTTATTCAAATTGATCCATTTTAGCATATAAGACCTGAAAAGATCGTATGATATGGCAAGAGGCCACAAGCTCATCAGTTACTATGGAGGGGAGATATCCTGTGTTGGTGTACAACGTGAGCTGTCAGCAGTTCTAATAAGCCAGCACAGCCCACTGAGGCACACTGACAAATATTTGGGTCTTTCTTCTTTTTCTTTTTTTTTTCCTTATGGTGTCCTTTTCCAATTTCACTTAAGATGCTATGCTATGATAATTGTGTGCTATGAACTTTTGCTTAATTGCATCAATATTCTGTATTTGGCTTCGTGTTTTACAACACCCTATTCATAAATTATTACATCATGATTCATGTCCTGTTATGTCCGTTGCTTGATTAACTCCAAAGAATGAAATACAGCATATATTCAGCAGTTTTTGCACAGAAATTTTGTGAATGCACTGAGCTGCCTGTCTTGGAAGAATGCCTCCTGATGCTAGGTGGCTTGTGGTGTACTTCATTACAGCTCTTCTAGCTGGGTGTTCCAGGTTTCTCATAATTCAGAGTAATAGGAAAGATTAGAAAAATGTGGTTATTCTATGATCTTACTTACCCTGGTTTATTGTCATAAGTCACCCTAAGAGCCTGTAGCTGCTGCTGAAAAGGGCAGTCCAATCTTCTCTTAGCATCCACAGAAATTATTGTGCACTGCCTTCCCTGTGTTGGTGCTAGCAGTTGTGTGGCCAGCCATACAGGCAGCAGAAGAGGAAGAATACAAATTAACTTCCAGCTGTATCAGCAAGTTGGTCTGACTTGCCACGTACCAATGATTGCTGGTGGTGACTTAAAAAAAGGGCAGGAGCATACAGACATGATTGTGGGTTCAAATGGGTTTAAGCTGAAGATGAAACCACATCTTAAGAAGCAGCATAAAGGCAGGAAGCATTCCTTTTTTTTGTGTAGATATACTATATCTTGAAAGAGACTTCTGTGTTGCTTTCATCTTTCTAGCCTGTAGACTACTGCACCCACCCATATGTTATGACCTTTCTGCATGCAATGCAATGCAGTGCAACATCTCTTCTTCACTTTCCCATTTTTCTTTTTTTTTTTTTTTTCCAAATTAGCTACTTGCAAATAAGGAACATTTTCTCAGTTTTCATGTGCAATTTTTAAAGCTTCCTCTTGCGCTCCTTATCCCATGTTCCTCAAAACAGTGGAGTATTTATTGAGCAGAGGGAAGTGCACTAGCTGAGGAATCAGGAGATTGTATGTGAAATCCTTTTGGTAACACTGGTATTTCATCCCAGTGTTTTCGTTTTCTTTCTGACTTCTATTGATCTTAAAAGGTAGGTAGACAGCTGTTACTAGATTATGAATGGCAGCCCATTATGACTTTTTTGGGCTTTCATAAATCAATCTTAGTGCAAGTACCTACTTACCTATTAGCTTGGTTGAAGTTTTCTTTCGACCCTTTTTTTTTTTTTTTTTTTTTCCCACTTGAAGTGTGGCCTGTGTTTCAAGTATTTATAGAGTTCTCTGTTTCAGAAAGTTTGTTAGTTTGGTTTGGTTCCCTGCCCCCACCCCCCCGTATTATTGGAAAACAACTCAAGGTTACTCTTTTAGGCAATTTTCCTACTAGAGCTGTGTAGGTCACTATACATTTTGTAGGTTTTTCTCAATTCCAGACCCTTCCTCAGGAAGGTTTTTTTTTTCATTATTTTCTGAATATACACTTGGTATAGAATGCAGTAGGGTTTGGGATTTTTGTTTGTTTGTTTTAACAACATCCATCTTACTGACAAACTGATTTATAGTCCTTCTGCTTTTAGGGCAAAGTCCTATATAATCTAACAGAAAATCACAACCTTTCTCTGAATTTTCTTAAAGAAGCCTCAGGATTTTCTAATCCTCTCTTAAACATGGTACATATTTGAGATACCTATGCAGAATCCTTACTCAATGCTTCATATATGAAATGCTGTAAACAGCTAACATGGCCAGGATGCAGTATGGTACATCAGTGAGTGTTCTCTGATAAAATGTCTCTCTCCTAATGGGCATGTGTCATGGTTTAACCTCAGCCAGCAACTAAGCCCCACGCAGCCACTCACTCACTTTCCCCTCCAACCCAGTGGGATGGGGGGGAAAATTGGGAAAAGAAGTAAAGCTCGTGGGTTGGGATAAGAACGGTTTAATAGAACAGAACAGAAGCAGCTAATAATGGTTATGATAACTCTAATAAAATGACAGCAGTAATAATAAAAGGACTGGAATATACAAATGATGCATAGTGCAATTGCTTGCCACCCACCAATCAACACCCAGTTAGTCCCTGAGCAGTGATCCCCCCACCCCCACTCTCCCCAGTTTCTATACTAGATGTGACGTCCCATGGTATGGAATACCCCCTTGGCCGGTTTGGGTCAGCTGTCCTGGCTGTGTCCCGTCCCAAATTCTTGTGCCCCTCCAGCTTTCTTGCTGGCTGGGCATGAGAAGCTGAAAAATCCTTGACTTTAGACTAAACGTTACTTAGCAACAACAGAAAACATCAGTGTTATCAACATTCTCCTCATACTTAACTGGAAAACATAGCACTATACCAGCTACTAGGAAGACAATTAACTCTATCCCAGCTGAAACCAGGACAGCATGTTTTGTTTGAGTGTTCAGGTAGTTTCTGTGATGATATGGATTCAGTGAAAGATCACATGGATTTCCACTATGTTTATTTTTGGCTTTGTTTTCCTTACACTGCCACTCAGCGGTCAGTAATGTTGTGTCATCAGGAGATTCTAGCTTCTGATAGCTGAAAAATTGCTATCCCAAATCTTCAGCCTTTGTTTTGGGAATTATTATTTCATGGTGGTATCACACTAGAACTAAGTCTCAGCATTCAGAGTAAGTCTTGCTACATTGCCAGATGAAATCTTGTTTAACCACAAAGTTTTCAAGAAATGCAATTGAATCCCGTGCCAAGAGCTTGCTGTTCTGCTGTACAGAAACAAGATTGCACTTCCTTTTAGAGGAATGAGAATAGAATCATGTAAGAGAACAAAGTTTTGTTTCATTGTTTTAAATTCTCTTCCTATTTATGTTGTATATGTGTCTTGTCTAACTTAGATGATTCATCACTCCAAAGGCCAGTAGAGAAATGGGAACATCTAGAGGTCAGTTCATGCTAGCCTGAAGTCATTCCAGTGAAATTAAAAAGAAAGCTGTTTGGGAGGGGAAATAAACATTTTTCATGTCCAAAAATTCAGTCTTGTAATTTAGAATTGTGATATATTAAAATTTAAAACTATTCTAATTACAGTTAGAGACTTGAATACATTTAAATGCAAAGTATTGTTTTACAGATAATCTAATTATTTCAATTGTAATGCTTTCTTAATTGTTTTAATTTTTTGATTAAACACATTGCAAAATGGTGAATGGTTTTGATCAAGTAACCATCCAGAAAATGTTGCTCCTCTTTGTTTTCCAGAACCATTTTATCTTCCATGTGCATTTGGTCTGTCCTGGTTTCAGCTGGGATAGAGTTGTCTTCCTAGTAGCTGGTATAGTGCTATGTTTTGAGTTCAGTATGAGAAGAATGTTGATAACACTGATGTTTTCAGTTGTTGCTAAGTAGTGTTTAGAGTGTTTAGTCTAAAGTCAAGGATTTTCAGCTTCTGATGCCCAGCCAGCAAGAAAGCTGGAGGGGCACAAGAAGTTGGGAGGGGACACAGCCAGGGCAGCTGACCCAAACTGGCCAAGGGGGTATTCCATACCATGTGATGTCATGACCAGTATATAAACTGGGGGGAGTGGGGGTGGGAGGATCGCCACTCGGGGATTAACTGGCCGTCGATAGGCGGGTGGTGAGCAATTGCACTGTACATCATTTGTATATTCCAATCCTTTTACTATTACTATTGTCATTTTATTAGTGTTATCATTATTAGCTTCTTCTGTTCTGTTCTATTAAACCGTTCTTATCCCGACCCACGAGTTTTACTTCTTTTCCTGATTTTGTCCCCCATCCCACTGGGTATGGGGGGAAGTGAATGAGTGGCTGTGTGGTGCTTAGTTGCTGGCTGGGGTTAAACCATGACAATCTGTAGTGGACTCTTTCACAGCACGCTGCAAAATAGACATAGCAATTCCGTTTTAAGGGAAGAACCACAAATGAGGCACTGTTCATCCTTTTCTGGGAATGAGTGAAGAGATTAGTGGGACCTGTCTGTGATCAGTTTTTGAGCTGAACATACCTGTGTGTTCTCTAGTACTTTACTATAATTATTTTTCAAGCTTATTGAGACTGCTGCATTTTGTCATTTGAATTCTGTTCTTTGGTTATCTACGTCTCATGAAATAATTTTCCAATCTCTGATTGCATAACAGTGGCATCTTCCAGCATATAAATTATTAGGTAGATAACTTGGATATCAAAAATACGTTGTTGTAAAATGTTCCTGCAGTTAAGGATGCTTGTGAAAATAGGCACTTGTAAGTGCAGGAGACTCATCAGACTGGCACAAGAGTAGGGCATACCGCATGCTTAGTCACCAGTGAATTGTACCAGGACCTAAATTTTGCTGATATTCTTCAATTTGGAAAGTTTATAGTTGCTTAGAGATGAGAAAGTTAATTTCTTTATGATAAAAGGTGCAGGAATGCCAAAACTGTTCTCTCCAGAGCTAAAGGGGCAGTTTGAATGCTTCCTTCTCACTATATATCCTTTACCGGCTGCATTTCACTGATGGAGTTGGCAGGGTAGGGATGTGAAAGGCTCAGTAAATAGATATTTGGGGTGAAATCAGAAGGCAACTTTCTGCCTGCGTCCTAACAGCTAGAAGCATCTGAGGCAAGGAAAGCAGCACAAAATTAAGGTAAATTTCTGTCTTTTCTAAAAGGACAGAAATGTTTGGGAAACCATAGTAGAAGTGATGGACATGAAGAACAACCACCACTGACTCTGACCTGGAAGAGAATATAGATTGTTATAGAGAAATTTGATGTTATTAGCCTTATTTATAGGGTCATCAGTAGAAAGGGGGATAAAAGGAAGAAGAAAGGATGGTACATTGAATTATACTGGCAGAGATGCAGAGTACAGAACAGAGAAGGCAGCACTTCATAGTGATGTGTGCTAGTTAGAACTGCTTTGGGCCACTGCCATGCATCACTGTCTGTTTCACAACGGGAAGGATATTATCAGTGAGAGGCTGTGATGTTCAGCAATTAGGATAGAACCCAGTCCCAAGACATCAAGTTAAAGGAATGTTTAAAAGAAATGCTTTTTTTAATCCCCCGCTAGACAATATTCTTCAGGGATAAACTGAAGGTTTATGTTTTAGAAGGAGGGGACTGTAGCGTTCGCTACATATCAAGGTGCCACGCTTAGATCACTGGTCGGCCCGGACCAGGGAAAGAGGCAGATAACACACACAGTGTGAGCGCCAACTTCCCCCTTTTATTGCGCAGTTAATTCCTTTTATACTAACAAGGGGAGGCGGGATTACAGGGACATCACAAGGCTGCGACTAACCCTCTAACTTTCTGTGACATCGCGAGATCTTCTGAACGCCGAACCCTACAGGGACAAAGCAGGTGGAAGCAAGTGGCTTATTGTGGTTACCAATAGAAATGTGACAGCCGTAATTAAATAAAAAGCTTGGACCTCATATTTCTATGCTGAAATAAACAAATTGAATAAGGCTACAACTTAGCAAAAGCTTTTCAAAACCATCTCCAAAACCAGCCTTATTCAGCAACAGCATAATTTTTCAAAAATGCCAACCTGCAAGTGAACAATATTTAGTCTGTTAAACTACTTGAGTGCTCTTGAAAATGTCACACCATAACGTGGAAATACTGATTCAGGAAGACATGCCCACTGAGGAAAGAGTTTAAACAAGGGTTTATGTCCATTTCTGAATTAGGACTGTTGATGTTGCTTCTGTGACAAATTGATTTTCACAAAGCTTAAGAACATGTTTTAATTTAAAGACAATTAAATGGTCTCTTGAATTAGGGCCTAGCTTAGCAGAAGGAAACAGCTGAAGCAAGAATAATAAATTAATTGAAAACATATAGAAATTGTTTTGGGAGGAACATGACTGAAAATCAGGAAGATGGGTTTAAACTAAGCTGAAAAGGATTGTGATATCAAGAAAATGTGTTAATTCAACCTTTTTCTTTACCTTCTCTCACGTGTCATGAACAGCTGTAAAAAAAAGTCCAATTTTACACCTATGAGATAGGAAATGTACAGGTTCTGAGGACTATGAGCCATATGCAGCAGTCCTTGGAAAATAAGCTTCTTGTGGCAGGAATAACTAACAGCGATGAGTGAGTAACAGAGTGGTGGTGTTTAGTGTCTTACAATGCTGGTGGTGCTCTCAATTTAAAACTTTCTTGCCTTTTAATCATCCAAATCAATACAAGCTATCTTTTCTCAAATTTTAGGCTTTCACAGTTCATGAAAATGTGAAGTTAGTCAAGCAAAATAATTCTGTCACCACTCTGTAACGAATCTTTAAGGTTTATTGAACACATTTGAAAATAGTCCAGGAGAACAGCTGCATGAGATTAATCATTCTTAGGGCAAAAGCTGATTTTTCAAGAACTTTGCATACACTTCACAGTCTCTCTCTCTAAAATGAAAAGCCTGTTCTTATTAAAAAGCTGAAACAAACAAATCAACAATTAATTTTAACAAATTTGTCTTCTTGACAAAGTAATCAACTAACAAAAATCTCTGGCAACAAGCAACTAAAATTATAACTCTTTTGAATGTGAGCTTTCATTAAATCCCTGCCCCATCATTGTGCTTTCTGATGGCTGTTCAGTCCTCATGTGAAATTTGGTCTTTGTATGGCAGTTGGCACCTCCAAGCCTACACGACTGGTTCTTTGTGTCATACTTGGTGGTAACCCCAGGTCTGAAGTGTGTGAGGACTGAAAAAGTCCCTGAGGAGGTCTAGAGCATAGTTTCACGGGGTTGTGTAAAAAGCATACGTTGTCACTACTTACCATATATCAACTCCATGAATTTAATAGATGTCTGCTGTCTATCTCCTGGGTTACCACTTATGTATTTCTAAGTGCATACACATGCCAAAAATAACAAAAGTTGCAATTTACCTTTATTTAATCTGTTTTTGTTTTCTTTAATTAAAGGGAAGCAAATAAAGAGTTTATTTATGACAGAAGGAAATAATCTGTTTGCAAAAATTCCATGGTCCAAATTACCCTCTGGCTTTACCACATCCACTCCAGGATAAGAGTTTTCTGTTGGCTCTTCCCTTAGCTGTAGCTGTATCAATATTAGTTAATAGGAACACTGAAGTCTGTGGGACAAGAGCTGCCATGTAAAGAAAGGTCACTTTAATGAAACAGCAGTCTTTGCTCTGTGGAAGCATTTTTGCAGCAAGTCAGTGATTTCTCCCTATGTATTAACATCAATTAGTTTCCATTTAAAAACTGGAAAATTCATTACTTTTTATCCTTGTAAGAATGGAGCTCCTAATTCTGATCTTGCATGTGCCACTGATTTTGTGGGAATGACTCCAGAACTAATCAGTATGAGATCAGGCTGAGAACCCAGGATACTCTTGTACCGAAGTTAACTTGGTCTGGAACAGCTTGTACTTTTGCAGATAGCTGATCACTGAAGATGCACAAGAGGTCACCACTTGGCAAGCTACTCTACTGAATTTTACATCAGTAAAGATGAGCAGCTTTTTTTTCCCTGAGAAACTGATGGTGGGTTTGGTGCATCCATAAGTAGAGATGGCAGAGGTACACCAAACTTTTCTGATGTTTGTGATTTGTACCTACATGAATTCTAATGTTTATTTCACAGACACATATTCTTTCTGGAAGATATTCATACAGGCTATCTGTTGAGCTACACTGAATTTTCAACAGGTATGAGCTAGCAGTTTGGTGTTGAACAGAATGAACAAGCATTCACTGGGACATATTTTACTTGCGCTTTCTCTTTAGAAAGCTGAATTCTAAGTATCTGATGAACCCGAAAGCACAGCGGCTCAAATTATGAACTGGTTGGCTCTTCTAGACAAACGCTTTTTGATGTTTGCTGTAAATAAATAGCTAAAGTGCTGGAGAGATAAAAAGAACAGAACACCATGATCACCTGCCAGTGATGTGGTCTATTATTCTGTACTGTAATTAATTTTAAAAGATATTCAAACTAGAAACAACTTTTCTTTCTTTCTTTCCATTTTTTTTTTTTTTTTTTTAAAAACAAGCTATAAGGCTGCAGTTCCTGGCTATATACTTAATTGTTAATAATTGGATGTGATGGATTTTTCCAGCTTGTTTCAAGGACTAGGAAAAAGAAAGATGTTTAAGTAAGAAAGCAGTGTGTGACCATGGGTCAAACAAGCCTGCTAGACTTTCCCAACCAGAATCCAAGAACAGCTAGAGATCACATTAGAATAATTGAATGTCTTGTGTCCCGCCCCAGTGATTCTGGGATTCGGTAACCGCAGTGCACCTGGCGCCAGACAGTGTCTCCATTTTCAGAGTGTTTCTCTGGATAAGAACCATCCAGCTGTCAAACACTGAGTCTGAAGAACTAGAAGATGAGCATGACAGAGGTATACAAAACTCTCTTGTCAGATTATGTTTCTGAAAGAGCAAAGTTTAAAAGAATTCATCAAAAAAACTCACTCTAATTTTTCAGGACAAAAATAAACATAATCATTTTGGGGATAAGTCAAAAACTAAACAGGAGACAATGCATATTTTTAGCAGTAAGGAACTGAGCTAAACCAGGGTTGCATGGAGCCACATGCAAACACATAAATTATTAAAATGTGTTGCTTCTATTACTCAGATGCTCAGTAGGATGAATTAAAACTTGCCTGCAAGGAACTAGGCAGGAATCCTTTAACCCTACTACTGCCGTTTATAAGCTGTGCTCAGTGCTTATGGCTTGTATGTCTGGAAAAGGGATAGAGTGCTTTCTGGGAGCTGTTACATGAAATTTGCCTAGATGGGAAGTTGTTTAAATCAATGAAAACAAATTATACCACTGTAATTGTTGTTCTTTTTAAATCATTTACTCCAATGTTTTATGAAAAGCAATGGTCTGCTTTCCAGCATCAAGCATTTTGTAGCCTTAATCTTGAGTAGTATTATCCCATTATTATATCCTCTGGAGCCCACCATCAGAATGGTGCCAGTAAAGAGTAAGGATCTTTCAGACAGGTCGATTCACGTGAAGGAGTGACAACTACTAATGTTTATTCTGATGTAGTAATTTTCATTTGTGGAAATGAAAGCACTTTTAAAGGTAGTTACATTTATATTATGTGGTTGGTGATATTGAGGCTGGTTAGCTTCCCCGGGGTCACAGCAGCAGGGCCAAGACAAGAACAAAAATCTCTTGATAGATAGCTGTTTCCATGCTGTACTTATAGCTGCATAGGACACAGATCTCTGTGCCTGAAAGGGATGTTTCATGAACAACTGAGCACATTCGTGTTCATTCCAAAAACCATTTTATAGCCGTAACAGTAAGACAAGAAGAGACCAAGAACTCTAATGTAATGTAGTTGATAAGCAGGTTTAAGTTAATTTCCATTCCTCACTTATCATTTATTCAAATAAAATCTTTGGCATTTAAAATGAGTGAGAGCTGGAAGCACTGCACTCAGAAGCAAAATGAAGTGAATTTCATATAAAAGAGCACAGAACAAAACATTTTTTTAAAGGCTATGCAGACAGGCAAACTGCATTAATTCAAAGTCCTAAAACATACTAATAAGTTTTAACTGTTCATGACTCGGAGAGAGATTGCCTTAAATAATTTAAACTAGTGTTTGCTAATGGCTGTGCCAACCAGAATATAAATATATACAAAATTCAATGCAGATATAGTAACCTTGTTGTCTTACTGTAAATCTATTTGCATTCAAATAATTTATGAGTTGTGGTGTTCATAGTATGCCTATAGAACAAATATTCAATACAAGGAGAGAAATAGCAGTGGCAGTATGAAATAGCAGATTTTTCTGTTAACCTTTCATAGGTGGAATATATATCTCTGTATAATGGAGCCCTTATTCATTATTTATATGTTGTTCCATTTCTTCACAAACCAACCCTGGATTTTTCTGTGAAAACGTGTTGAAGATTTTTGCCTTGTTAGTTTCAGAGTGCTGCCTATTTGTGGAAAACTGAAAGTATGAACATCCCCACCAGTATGATCAGCAGCCTCACTGGCTCTCCAAAATACAGTCATCTACTCAGTTTGAGTCCTCTAGACTCCTCTTTAATGAATGGGGAAAGGAAGTCTAAATGATAGCCTTTTCACAAACCCTAGATACCTATATTAAAATGTGAATGTTAGATTATTTTGCATTGTCTGACTCATATTAATGGACCACAGAGCAAAATGGTCCTTTTAGTTAAGTAGTTTGTAGTTAAGGGGGTAATAAGTTTAAAATATATTGCAGGATAGTTCCAGTATTTAGGTCTAGATCCTGTACTTAGTTGTACCCTCCATCCTCATCCCTGAATTATACATTTAAATATTTGACTGCAGTCTAAGATTGAGCCTTTGCAATTTTAAGGATTCCTATTGTGTCATTCAAGTTAATAGGAATTTCTTGCCATCTTGTGTGGCACCTGGACCAGATCCTTAATGGCCTAAGTCTTAAGGTATGGTGCTTTTGCAAATAGCCTGCCACACATTTCTGATGTGTGGGCTGTATTTAAATCTGAGGCATTATATCTGATGGGTTTAAATGTAGTTTTTTTGATTTTTTTTGTGTTTAGAGCTAAATAGATTTACTTTGCTTGTCATGGTAAAGTCTCTAATATGACAAAGCAAGGTTCTAATACAGATTTCAGCAGGTGTATAGTATATTCTGTTTGTGTAAGTTGTCCTGTGTAGGTTCTTTATGAACACAATTTGGTGGAAGAAGTTGAGGTAGAAAACCTATGGGTTTCCATGTTTCTGTATAAATCCATTGTTGCCACTTTTCTCTCTCTTTTTTTTTTTTTTTTTTCCTTTTGCATCTGGACTATTATTTGAATCCTCAGTTTATGGTAGTTTTTATTTTCAGAGAGATGAGTGACTGCTAGAAGGCAAAGCTGGATTCATGATACCCAGCTTTAATTTCTTGTTTTACCAAAGGTCTTCAATGCAACCTTGAGTGAAGTACATCTCAGATGTCCAAAGGTACTTCTGAGCACCTGAGCAAATTAAGATCAGTCATGTTCTGCTTCACTCCCCATCTTTCCCATTTATTCCAAGGAGGTTCTGAAGATAAATAAACAAAATAAAGGCTTTTTGGTCCTTAGATATTACTGTGAGGGGAATGACAAGAGTACTTGAGACAGTGAAATTATAGTTCCATTCTATAGTCCTTGACACAGTCCTCAAAAATCCCCCTCACAATGTCATTGTGTGTAGCTAATGAGGCTCCTGTGATGCAGAGCAGTCTGCTTCATTACTTAAAATTCAGGGACATTCTTCAGCTGTAGCAGCATCATAAGCCATGCGAGTTGCTATCAACGTTAGCAAAACGCCAATTTCCTCACATCCAAAAAAAGCACATTGGCTATTAACAACAATCTGCCCACCTGCCAATGGATTAGTACATAATCTACACAACTCACTCACTCACTCCATTTCAACATGATGATACACCACTGCAGAGATGACATCTAAGAGAATGGTATCCTTTGCCCAAGCTGTCAAGTGGAGGCTGGCTATTTGTTACTGAATAAGAGGGGATGTGTTTATTTTTGTACCACATTGCTGAGTAAATTCTATGAATTACTTTGAATGATGGTTCAAACGTTACCTCAAGCAAGCGCTCTTTTCTGTGTCAAAGAAAGTCAAACTAGGTATAAAAATTCAAGGGTTCTTGAGAGCACTATACAACTGGTACAAAATAGAGTAGCAGTAAGTAGGCACTCTTTACTACAAATGTTTTTTGGTACCAGAAAAATGAGTGTTTACTTTGAAGTGAATACTGAAATGAATCAAGCAAAACTTTCTCTATTAAAGTTACAGTTAACAATGTGGTTGTTCGGTTCTATTGTATCAATTTACAACCATAACTGAAACAGTTACCAGCCCCATCCTTTATAAGGCTGAGCATGGCAACACTTACTAAACACAAGTAAATAATCACCTCTTACAGATGTGATAATTGTAATCCAAAGGAACAGAGTGTCATAAGAAAAAAGGGACAAATCAACAAAAGTTGAAGGAGGTAGAAAATATTGATTTTTAAAAAAATTTCTCTTTCCTTCACTTCATTACTTCCATTTCCCTATCATCACTATTTTCATCTAATGTGGTAACAATTATCTGAGGGTATCTGAGAGTCATACTCATGAGGTTTTGGTAATATGTTAATTTCCATAGTAAAGTGCTTCATTTTTCTTTCTATATTACAGAATTAGGTTTGGCAGTCTCTGGAGGAACTTCAGAAATGGAAGTTGGAAATGAATCAACACTGCATCAGTCACATTTTATGCTCTTGCCATGAGAGTAAAGTAGTTGTGGACTGGGCTGCGGGTTCCAATGCTATAGGTACTTGTCTTAACACATGTAGGTAAATCATGTCAGTGTAATATGGTTGCATGAGGACATAAAGTCAAGCACCTTAATCTAAGTGCCTGAGATCTCTCTGATGTATTTACAGGAAATGTCAAAAATGTTAGCTGCACTAAGGTTTTGTTTATAAAAGTGACAGGTTAGCTAAAACATTATTCCTGTACCTTGCCTTAGCTGCATTATATTTTTTCTATCAGGTATGATCAAGTGAAAAGGCTACTGTGCTGACTGCTAAGCACTACTGTTTGGTAGCATCAGACAATCAGCTCTATCACCAGGATTGCTTCTTTCCTCATGCTAGTCTTTGCTGCTGTCAGACTAATATGCTGCACAGTTAAATTTTCCTTGATCACACAGATGTTGTGTAGGGTCAACTCTTTATGAAAGAAAGTGAAGAGCTCTTGTTTGTAATGAGCTTCTGTGCAGCCAAACTTTCTCTCTAGAGTTTATCTATGTAAGGTTCCCACTTATGCTTACAACTGTTGACTATAATGGCTGAATACTTGCTGTCTGATTTGTTATTTTATGCTTTTATGATACAGATGAGTTCACAGCAGTGTGACTTACATGTGATTTTCCAAACAGCAAACATAGTACTTAATTTTGTAATATCATGATAGGCATGAAATTTGGTGAAAATGGGCACAGTAGCAGCTGCTATTAGGTACTAGCGTTTAGTTGCAAAGTAATACAGAGATTTTGAACCACTAGCAATGTGTTCAAATGTACAATGGAGACATCTTGGGAATACTTATAAAGAGCTCAGTACAAACCTCATCTCACCACTCTCATCTGCAGTGGGGAAAAGAAATGGAATTTTTAACAATAATTGTTGTATTTGTGCAGTATTACAAAAAGAAAGGAGGATAACAGTAAATACTATGATGCCATTATACAAATGAGTGGTATGTGCTTTTCTGAAATATTGTGTTTGCTCTTGGTTTGCACCATTTTTTTCTTTCAGTTACTTCAAGGTTGCGGTTAGGAATTTTCTTTATATGAAACCACATTCCATGACAGTCCTGGTGAGTATCTAAAAACATGACTAAGACTTGTAGTAGTAGTCAATTTTGTGTGCCTTTCTATGCACTTGTAAGTTCCCTGCTCCTTTCTTCCTATAATACATTTATGCAAAATGTTGCTGTTGTCCTTAGAAAACTGTTCTTTTCTCCTACCTCATTAGTCTGTCAACTTTTTAAAACCCCAAGGAACAGCTTTGACACCTAGAGATGTGGGCACCTTGTCAGAAACCAAATCAATACACTAAAAATGGTTTCATTGAGTAATTTAATGCACAAAATAATTGGTTTGTCCAATTGTGTAGTCTGATAGCACAATGTATGTCTGTGAAAAAGGGGAAGTGCTAATGAACAGGTGTATTTTCTCATGTCAGTGAATGAACACAGTATAACTGTTGCCTCAACAGAGCAGTAAAGAAAAAGTAATGACTAACTCAAACCCTCCTTTTTATTTTTCTGGAATGGACACAGGGGACTATTTAATGTATAGTACGGTTAATATTGTATTAGATTTCAGGTTTGGGAAACTGGGAAAGTATGAATACTAGAAAGTATGGCTCAAAGCCATAGGAAGCAAAACCCATGAATCTGCTCTGTAAGAGGTCCCAAATTCCCAGCCTGAAGTTGGTCTGTGTTTTCAGATGTGATACCTTTTACAGTTGCAAATGCTTAGCATAAAACAAAACCTGACCTAGTTACCAGTGGGAATATCATTTAATAGGGATTAGTTTATATTCTTGCACACCTTGTTCACCTTAAGGTAGGGCAGTTAAGTTGTGAAGATCCCTGTCCATCTCAGCTGGTAGGGAAAGATGTAATTTACCTGGCATTGTTCCCTTAGCCATTCCCCATCACTTCTGTGTTTGGTATTGTCTTGTAAGTATGGTTTCTTGGAATTCACAGCCTAGTTGTGGTTGGAATTTGTTGTGCCAGGAAGGACTCCTCACAGCCAACTGAGGCTGTACTACACTGGCCAAAAAATACTAGCTGCCACATTTAAGGAAATGAACATGGGAAAGAGATTGAACAGCAATCAGTTCGGTCAGGCCTTGCTTGCTATTTATTAAAAAATCCATTATATGTGTGCTTTACTGAATACTCATGTGGTCCATGTCTGTTGTAACCAACTAGTTTAGGGTTTGTTTTTCTTAAATATATGTTTAAAGGCAGATAGTGGAGACTTTAAAAATTAGAATGGTGTTGGGTTGATGGTTCCTCTCATTTTGGTCTTGTAGGGAGACTTGTTGCATGGTCTTTGCAGGACAGTCAGTGTTCCCTTTCATTCCACTTCAAACACAGGAAAAGCAGGTCTATGACTGCTGCTTTTCCCCCTGCACTGGTAGGTAGCAGCACAAAGTATTTGCTTCTGGAAAATCAGTAGTTAGTACAGCAAGAAAAGTGTAGAAAAAAACCTATGTGCCTGCAAAAAGATTGGTTGAGCTTGCTTGTATGTCAAGAAACATGAACCTGGGCTTGTACCCAGTGGAATCAGAGTTTGATTCCTGTTCTGCTCATCTGGATGCTCAGAAAAAGAGAAACTAATTTTTTGATGTAACAGTTCTGAACCCCTTGGTGACTATATTCTAATTTTTGGCATAATCTTCCATATAAATTTAACCTTTGCTACTTGATGATGTGTCTGCAGATGACAGTCCAACTGCTATACCTCTAGCTAGGAAATGCTTACTGACCTTGACTAATAAAAATATGCCATGAACAAGTTGTAATGCTCCTTTACAGAATCTGTAATGAATCTGGGGCATGGATTTTCTCCCACAAGTAATCAAGCCAAGTAGGTTAGTGAGACTGGGAAGTACATGGGAAGAAGAGGAAAAGAAAAAATAGAAACCTGCAGTTGTATGATGGGGGTGTTCAGGCTTTAAATTTCAGGGAAAAATGTGAGTATATGTAAAAACTGGGAAGGCATTTATCCCTTCCTAAAAGTTTACCCAGTTTTTTTGATTGCTAAAATAAGATTGGAAGGAGGCATGAGGTTGCACTAGAGGGATTTTTGATGGGTTCTAGAAAGCTCTCCCCCCCCGCCCCAAAAGTGCAGGTGCAGTTCCTTAATTTGAGCTGTTTGTATGATTGCAGTTATAATCTGCTAATTATCCCTACCAAAAAGAACTTGTTCTTTTTTTGTAAAAGTACCCATATATATCTCATTGTCTTCAGAACAAGCAAGTTGCTAGCTTAAAACAACCCATCTGTGTGATCTAATACAGGTCCTGTATGCTGCTGAGAAACAATTTTAGTTGTGTGCCCCTGTCAGGAGAGGAGTGAAAGTGCCAGCCACAGGTTGGTCATGGTGATCAAACGAATCTTGTGCATACAGTATCCCATACAGGCAGCTCATTAAGCCCTCTCCTCTTCCAGACATACTAGGCTGTTGAGGAGACTGGGCTGAGGTGGATGGGGGGGGGGGGGGGCACTGTGCCCAGCCCACAAGCTTGGGTGTTGTTCAATAAAAGCAGTGTTTGTCACTACTGTCTGCAAGTGCCACAGTCTACTGGACCCAGTATGGCTTTCTCCATTTCAGGGACAAACTGATAGTTTCAAGGTAATGCTTTGGACAAGCAATTGTGCATGCCCTTGGGAGCTGTGGGGAGTGCGTCACTGTGCTAGCAGCATTCCTGCTTGGGGTGAGCCTTTGCAGTGGCCTCCTTTGGCAAAAGTGACAATCCTCTGATTGTATAGTCCTTCTTGTACATTCATGCTCTCTGAGTTAGTCATTCAGCTCTGGTTTTTGCAGTTCTTTCTGTGTATGCTGGAGGGTTTTTTGTTGCTGTTTTGGTAATTACAGAATCTATATTTTGCAAAGGTTTCCAGCTGCTGCTGCCATCTGTCCTCTACCACATCACATAAAACATTTTTTTTAATCAGTGCTTGGTCTCTGCGGCCACAGGAGTCGGTGTGATGCAGATTCAGTACTGCTAGGGACAGGCAGCCCAGTAATGGATAGAATGAGGTCTTTTTAGTGATTCTTGTGGGATTGGATTCAGAATGTGGACTATGTCTCTGTCAATCTTAAATCAGGTTTCTCTGTATCAGAGATTTGAAATGGGTTATTGGTAATACAGGAGCACACATAAGTAAGCCTGGGAGCTAGACATTCATTGTTAGACATAAATGGTGTTTGACATTCTCTGTAAAGATTTCCTACTTAAGCTGTACTTCCTCTTGTTCTAAGGGGCCCCATCTGTACACATCATTGCCTTTTACAATGCTAAACTTAATTCACACCATGCTAAAAGTGCCCCTGAAAACAGTTGTCCCTGATGACTCCTTGCCCTGAGTGATCTTTACATCTGTCATTAAATTTAGTTTTCTCTTCAGTACTTTTAATCTTTAGTATTTAGAGTGAAACAGAAATGAATTCTTCAGAGCATGAAGAAGGTAAAAACCTGTTAGGTGAAGTGGGATAGTCCCTCATGTCACTGTACCCAATAGATAAGGATGGTGTGGATTTATCAGAGCTCTCTTCACTTTATTTTGAGTCATAGCTTTTTTTTTTGAACTTTGATGAGAATAGCACTGTCCCTTACTTACCTCAGGTGCAGTCCATGGACTACCTGATTGTTGTGGTTTAACCCCAGCCAGCAACTAAACACCATGCAGCCGCTCACTCCCCGCAGTGGGATGGGGGAGAAAATTGGGAAAAGAAGTAAAACTTGTGGGTTGAGATAAGAACGGTTTAATAGAACAGAAAAGAAGAAACTAATAATGATAATGATAACACTAATAAAATGACAACAGCAGTAATAAAAGGATTGGAATGTACAAATGATGCACAGTGCAATTGCTCACCACCCGCCAACCGACACCCAGCCAGTCCCTGAGCGGCAATCCCCCCGCCCCCACCCCCCCAGTTCCTATACTAGATGGGACGTCCCATGGTATGGAATACACCGTTGGCCACTTTGGGTCAGGTGCCCTGGCTGTGTCCCCTCCCAATTTCTTCTGCCCCTCCAGCTTTCTTGCTGGCTGGGCATGAGAAGCTGAAAAATCCTTGACTTGAGACTAAACATTACTTAGCAACAACTGAAAACATCAGTGTTATCAACATACTTCTCATACTGAACCCAAAACATAGCACTGTACCAGCTACTAGGAAGACAATCAGCTCTATCCCAGCTGAAACCAGGACACTGATACAACAGTTTCCAAACAGGTTGTTGATTTCTTTCTGTATTTGAATGCAATTTCTTTTCATTTTTCATCAATTTTGTAGCATAAGAGAGATCTCTACTGAAATTTGATTAAAATTCTCCTTGACTTCTATTGCTCTAATAACCTAAGGGGTCACTTTGTGCTTTCCAGAGTCATTCCTTTGGGCTTTCTACTATCTTAGCCAAATTCTCCACCATGAAGCTTTCTTGCAACTATGCTTTTAGCTGAAATACATTGCTCTGAATTAGCTTGTTTAAAAAATATTCAGTCATTACAGTGGCTCAGTGGCCACTGTGGCTCATTACTCTCAGTTAAGTAGTTATGTATATTGCCACTGATTCCAGCTTGTTTCGGAATCAGAAAATCCTGATTCCAAGAAAAAAAAAAATCCTTTCAAGAAGATAAAAGCTAAATCAAATTGTACAAAAGAGATTTGAAAAGTAGTGAGTAGAATGTGCATACTTTTGTTGAACGTTACCTTGATTTAACTAAATTAAGAATAATAGGTTTTTGGCTGGTTTAATTTCCCCTTAATTAATAGAACAAAGACTAGAAAGAATAAAAGAATATATCTTACATCAATCTTGAACTCAGCTGCTCTATAGCAAAAGCTTGCAGTGAGCCATTGAGAAGGAAGAAATAGAAGTGTGAACTGCAGATTTAGATGATCATTATTAAAAACTAATGATGTTTGGAGATAGAAATAATTAAATAAGGAGGGCTGGAGAAATTGTCTAACTCTTTAACATTATAATATAAAGATTTCCTAAAGATTTCCACTACAATTCACATTGCCAGGCAGCTGGGCTAAGCATGTAGCTGGGAAGCAGAAGGGATGAAAGGAGCATGTCCTGGAATCTCATGGGGTCTTCACGAAACCTATCAATCCTGTGGATTGTTGAAAAGGGACTTATCAAATCAATCTACATTTTTACCCCCCTGCCAACCAACAGAGCCTCCATTTAGGAGGTTTCCAAAGTAGCTTTTCAGGTTTATAGAGGGTTAGAAGTGATGGTGCTGTAAAGCCACTGATTTCCCTTTCTTTGCCCAGTGGTAATTTCATCTCTCCTAGAGGGGCGCTCAGTCTTAGAAACTATTTCTTTAATGTTTCTCCTTTCACCCAGATTTTTAACAGATGTCTAAAGCTGCAGCCACTTTGAAGGGTGAATGAGACCACGACTCTGTTGGCTGGTTGGACTTTTTATGTGTTCCATATGGAAGTAAGAAAAACATTTAAACAACAGTATTTTGGTGCTGACAACTGTGTCAAGATGGGCTTAGCTAGCCAGAAGAGTAGGAATGGTCTGTATCAACTCCTCAGAGGCCTGCAGTTCTGTCCTCATGAAAAACAAAGGAAACAAACAAAACCCTTTTGAAGAAAAATAACTTTGCTATATTCTTTGTGCTTTGTTAGTTCTGTTGTGCACAAGCTGAAGAATGTGGGGAACTGGGGAGATGATGGGTTAAGACAGACTTGTAAGATAAGTGGCAAAGAGTTGACTATAGTCCTACTTTAATCCCACCATATGTACCATTGTCACTGGGAAGGTCATGGCTCTGGCACCTTGTACCTCTTACCTCAGGTAGGCAGCTTGCCAGCCAAACTGGGAAAGAGTACTGGGCAGCAGAAGGAATGAGATGAGTTTTCAGTATAATACATGAGACTGGAAAAAGAAGAAAATCAGAGAAATTGGTTAGTTCACGTGTTTTTCCCAACCGTAAAGTTTTATTACAGTCTTTACAGGTCAAGTATATACCCAAACTCAGTCACTGCTGAACTTTTATTTCAGAAGCTACTCCATTGTTTCACTTGAATCACTGAGAATCATTGTTATATGATACATGTTCATGTGGATGTTTGGTAAAGTGAAGCAAACTTTCACATTCACTGATGCCTAAAGGAATTATTGATAATCAAGATTTATATTTATTTATAATTCTGGATCATAATGTCCACGATGTTTCTCTGGCTTGTTTGATTTATGTGACCTAAGATGGAAGGAGAAAGCTGAATTATTTCTATGCAATATTATTTCTCCTGTGTTCGAATTGGCTAGGTATAGGGCTGCACTGTTTTATTCAGAAGCTGCTGGAAATTATACATTTCACTTTTTGTTCTCAAATCCCCGCATTATTTACACCATATGTTGCCACTTCTGATTTATACCAATATAATTGAAATCAGAATCAGGTGTCTGTCCACACCTTTTCCTTTTCCTTTGCAGAAGGTGCTGCTGGGAAAGCCCCACTTTTTCAGCAGTTCTCAAGTATTCTGTATCCAATTAGTTTGCATTCATGGATAGATAAAGTTGTCTCTAATTTTTCCATGCTCAATTTTAATGCTATCAGATAAAATATTAAAACGTCAGAGAATGGCAAAAACTTTTTTGTTCTGCATCTGGGATACCACCATGATTTTGTCTTTCTACTTCTGTCTCTATAGGTGAAAAGAGGTCAAATCAGATGAAATAGGGTTACATGTTCTGTGTTACTTTAGTACTTTGTTATATTACTTTTTTGCTGGTCTAACTGAAGAATTTTGATCTCAAAGGGTATTTTAAGATTTATCCTCAGTCAATTTATGATTAAAAAATAAGTAGCCAGCAATTTGCTAATATCAACATATATTTTTTTAAATTTTGTGTCAATAATGAGACCTTGGAGGGTTTCTCAGCATCACAAAAAACATTTTGTAACAGCTGTGTTTGACATCAAGCTGTGTTGATAAAGGCTATTGCAGTGTTATTTTGAAGTTTCATATCCACACATACTTCTGTGGGTAGGGTCACAGGATTGTTATAGCAGGGATACTGTCTGGAGCTCATCTGGAAAATGAAGTCTGTGATGAATCCTGGGACATGTAGTCTAGTCAGGAAGCTCCAGCTCTGGGGTGAGTGGAAACCAGATATATTTTGGCACCTTTGGTGAATATTGCCAATTGTTGCAATGATCCAAAGTAATCTTCAGACTGAATGAAATAAGTAAAAAATTTTTCAGAACAGGTTCACGTGACCTGAAGAGAATCATTGTCTTCTCATGAGGGAAAAAGCAAAATTAAATAAAACTTTTAACAAAATCAAAACTTCACTGTAAAAATATGTCAGTTTTGCAGAAACTGCAGTGAAACTTCGTAGTATTGTACTCTGGAAATGTTCCTTTTATTCAGCTTTTTCTTACAGAAAACTCCTAATTTACATTGCCCAGACTTTGAGTTTGGTGATTAAAAACTGATCCTCTTTTTCTGTCATTCTTTGGAAAGTGAAAGGAGATTTCCCCATACGGGGAACGGGAAGCAGAGTCCATGTGGTCTCTGGAGAGGGGTCCTACATGGATGTAATACGCCATCTTCCAAAGCAGCAAGCTTTTCACCCCCAAAGCTCCCTGGAGGTATTTTGCTTCATGAGCATTAGTCTATATGATTTCTAATCCAAGGTATAACATAAGAATATAATTAACTAATATGATACAATTAATCAGCAAAATGCCCTTCTGAGTCTTGAGAATGAGATTTCCTTCCCACTACTTCACAGTTCAGTTCCGTCATCTTTTTTGTACAGTGCCTTGCCACGCAGGTATTCCTGTGAAGGAGTAGGGCTGCATACATCAGAGAGAGTACTGTGCCTCAGCAAGGGTGACATAATCAGGCCTTCTGTGAGTTCACTCCAGTCACAACCAATTAATCCCTATTAAATAAATCTGTAACTATAGAGGGAACGAAGAATTCTATGGGAATCAAAACTTTCAGCAGTGCCTCAGTTCCTGCAGAGAGCAGAGGTTACTGGTTTCAGTGGGAAGGTCACCCACTTATGTCCCCAAGTGTGTACATCAGCTGGTTGTGAAGATAACACATCTCTAATTGTTAGTGATTGTCCTCCTTGCAGGATTAGCTATTATATAGAGCTCAGCTTATTCTTCAGTTTGATGTAATTAGTTCATTCTATGTCCACCTCATCAGTCTGGTAACTTACAGCACTGATTCATTGAAGTCATAATTGGCCATCATATTTATTTAACTACTGAGTTATTTTCCATCCTGATTGAATATACTTAGCCACTACTGGGAGAAAATTTGTTAATCTAATTAAAAATGACACACATATGAGGCTTATAAACGTATTAGGAGTGCATAACAGGTTAAGAAGTAAGCTCTTTTAAAGCATCATCTTGTTAACCTTTCCTACAGTGTGATCTCATTTTGACCAAATGAAAATGTCAGAAGAGAACATATCCACAGATCAGGGGCCACTGGTGCAGGCAAACTACAGCTAATTTTGTTTTAACATAGATGAGAAAAAAAAAAGTAATTATTTTATCTCAGCATTTCCAGTAGATTGTTTATCCCTGCTTTTAATTTATAAGAATAGCATTTGCCCCTCTTATTTCTCATGTGGTATCAGAATTTACTGTCATTTGCTGTGAAGAAAGATTATTTTTATTTATTAATATAGAGTACTTTATATATAAACAGAATATCTATACTTAGTTAAATAAAAGCCTTAAATATCTATATCTGTAGAAATAATATATCTTACGCATGCCATGTATGACTAAAATCACTATTTTGATGTGTTTCATATGCACAAAATATATTAACTTTGTAACACGAGTTTCATACCATGAAAAAAGAAGCATTCGGGAACTTAATTTTGTTCTGCAGTTTACACTTCAATGATTCTGTAATGAGTTTGCTCTCCTCCGAAATAAAGCAAGTGTTGGGAATCTGATGGCATGGTTCTTCAAAGCTTGCCATAATTGCAATGCTCATTTTATTTTGTTCCAGTGCTCTGCAGGAGGAGAATATTTTTAAAGGGGCCTAGGGTTTCCTCACCAGAAAGCACCATCTAGTGTTAGTTTTTAGAACATTGGCCAAAAATATAAAGAACAATGAAAAGAAAAATAAATCTCAGGACTTCACTGTAAAATAAATGCAAAGTCTCAAAAGGAGAAATGACACTGGCTGCACAATTCACAGTGTTAGTTCCTGGGACTAGTATAGTAAAAAGATTTCCTTGGTGCACTGAGTAATAAATTCACTCTAGGGTCCTTCAAAATGTTTTGAATCATCTCTCACCATAATGTATTTTTGATCTCTTGTATTCCAACCTGAGATACAGGGCAGAAACATTTCCTTGTGACCTAGATGCTTGAGAGAAATGACTTCATTTGGCGGGTGGGATGATGTAGTAAAATCTGAAACTCATTTTTTCCTAAGTATGCTTACTCTTGTCACAATGTTAAAGCCATTTTTTTTCTTCTAGTTTATATATTTTGTTGCTTAGGCTTGAATCTAAATCCATTCACCTGTCGTGCAGCACTCAGCAGAGTGACTATGTTTACATCAATTCTCTAGGGTAGCCTGGCTTCTTTGGCAATAGCACACCTCAGATGATTAGTCCCCCTAACTTGTGTGATTCAGGAGAAATCCTAAGTTTGGGTGGGATGAAAATGAGCAGGACTAGCTGTAGGAAGAGGGTGCTGCTTTCCTTACAGCTCATGTGCTTCTGGTTAGGACTCCACAAAAGGATACCTGGGCTCTCTCCACTGCCCCAGTGAGCATTTCATACATGTTACAACATAACATTTCATACAGAGCATAAAAGTTTCAGCAGAGACTGCTGAGAAAGACTTGCCATTGTATTCCTTCTAGCCCAGGGGTTAGAATGGCCTCACTGATGTGGGTGAAAGATGTTTATCATGTTTTAGCTAGTAAGGAAAGCAGCCAACTTCCTGCTGACCCAGGACTGGTAGATTGTCTGAATGATTCTTGAAGTTGCAGAGTACTGAACTGAGGGTCCTCATCTCAGTAAAAGCTCTAGATGTAAAATCTCTCCATGAATTGCTAATATAAGAAGTATATACTGGTGATTGCTGTAAGGAAAATGTCTTAGACATGGTATCGTGAACGTGACATAGAATCACCTCCTTTGAGAAAATGACAGATTAAATTTGAGGTTTAGCTGGAAGAAGGATGGAGCAGTATTTAGCTTGCCTGATGTCTTTTGAATCTGTAATGTTTAATATGTAGCAGAATTTTAAATCTCAGTCTCTGGAGACCAAACACATGTGTAACAATAATTATCAAGGATTTGATCTAAAACCCGCTGGAGTCTAGGAAACATTTTCAGTAACTCCGCTGAGAATTTTGGATCTGTCCAGAAGTAATCTGTTTCATTAATAAAGTAAAGCATGTTCTGAAGGAATCAAAGGCTCATAAATAAAGAACTGGCTAATAGCTAGGGCAGCCTTAGCAGAATTCCTCAGTGAATTAGTAACTTTTAAAATCGAAATGAGCTCTAAAGTTTTAGTGAACCATTTTTCGTATGTCGCAAGATTTTGGCTCTGGAGAAAAGGATGAAACAAACTGACGGATGTCCTGCAGATCCTTAAAAGAATTCCAACAAAATAAACAAGGGCTAGAAAGAAATGAAATACAATGGTTTGAAAACTGGAGGCAGGTGAGATGCTTTAGAAATCATCTGAATCATGGCAAAAAGTCTGTACAGTGACTTAAGTTTGGACTTTAATGGGAGCAGTGAAATTCAAATTTACTACAGACACTAGTAGTAGATCAATTGCTACTGTTACCTTTATTGTGATAGCTATTGCTTTAGAATAATGTAGTTTTTACACTAGAGCAAACCTGGGGAAAAACTTCAGATGCATTAAGCATGTAAAAAAAGTTTGAAAAAAAACATGTGAAAGCAACTTGTATTGTTTTAGACCAAACCAAAACTGAACCATAACATTAAAACCTAATGTTTCAGAATATTTGGGAGTTTTAAAAGTGAAATGTTATCTTTTGGAGAAGATGTGAAAGTGGATGAATGTTCTTTTTCAGGAAAGTCTTATTTGTCCAAATAAGGATATTGAAAGTAAGTGGAGAGGGCACTAGAGCACTACAAGGAACTGCTTATCGAAGACAGACAGCTTGGATGCTGGGAAGGGCACAAGTATTCTCAAGTCAGGCTGCATTTGCAAAGAAACAAATACAAAGGGAGAGTTCATAGGCAGAGCTGTGTTTCTGCATGGGCAGAATGTTATCATGTGGTAGTTGACAGAGACATGATTCACAGAACTCTCTTGTCCTTTC
The DNA here is from genome assembly GCF_964188355.1 of Buteo buteo. NCBI lineage: Eukaryota > Metazoa > Chordata > Aves > Accipitriformes > Accipitridae > Buteo > Buteo buteo. The sequence continues at coordinate 22,893,491 of NC_134177.1, forward strand.
CATACCTGCTAATATAGTGACAAGCAAAAAGGTCAGAGTAAATTATAATGCAATAAAATACTCTCTGATCCTTAGCATAGCATGCTTCCTAAGGACAGGTGAAGCATGGATTGAATGCCGGAGAAAAAACTGGTTGAAATTTGGGATGCAACCTGATTATGACAGCATGCAATTTATTGAACATAATCTGTACTATTCCATTGGGTTTTTTTAAGTTGAAAGATTCATTAAATAACTCAGCTTTTGGAGCCATTCCTAAAACATTAAACTTGAGAAACACAGTTGTTTACAAAATTGGTGAGTTGATCCCAGCTCTCCCAATACAAACCAGCTTACTTAATGCTCCAGCTTCATAAATCAACAGTTTATGTCAGAATCATAGATGTCTTTTTGAATTTTGCAATAAGTTTTCAAGGTAGTAGAAAGACCTTAAAAAAAATGGACTGCATCTATTTAGAACTTAGAAGATATCTGAAATACACGCCAAAATATCTCATTGTATTTCAGACAGTTTAATGATTTTTATAGCTGGATTTATGTTACTGGACTATGGGGAGATGGAGGGTGGGGGTGTGATGTGTGCAGAGGAAAATAGAAGAAAGAGTCTGTGTTACACCTTGTTTTCTGCATGCATGGAAGCCGCATTCTTGGTTTTTATCTTGAGGCTGCAGGTGAATTTTAGATATATAGTGACTTACCACACATATACACACACTATGTGTATGTATATACGTCACTATCTGTATGCATATGGGTATGTATATAGTTTTGACCTGTAAAATTTTCCCAGAGGAATGGACCACTGAATTGAAAATTTAAGTCTGCTGAGAGTGAATGTAGTTTATAGTTAGATTTTGCAGTCCTCCTAGGAATAGTCTATGGACCTACAGACATTTGGGAACCTGGATTGAGAAGTATAAATGTAAATACATGCAGTTACAGCTAGGAGCACCAGATGGCAATAGAAGGACATTGGAAACATTTCAGTGCTATTCTGCTTTTAATTCAGTGTAATGAGAAAATGAAGGACAATAAAACTGCTTTGACCCTATTGTTTGAAAATGTTGATTAGTAGGAATAGATATTCTGCCCAATGAAGCATGATTTTCTATCGAGGAAGGCCCAGGATTTCATGGACAGTAGGTTTTGAAAAAAGATCAATTAGAAATTGGCTCAGATGTCGGTTTGTTTAATTCTGAAGATGCAAAAATAAACTTTGTAATGCATTAGTAGCTGTATTAATAATAGTGGGAGCCTACAGCCCTTCCTTGTTAGCTACAGTCTCAGGAAAACATGAAACAATAGCAAACACATCCTCTCTGCTTATGGGAGTACACTAAAGAGCTACCTCAACTGCCAGTGCTCAGGCTGTGCAAGGAAAGTGGCAGAGCATGTAAAAAGGGCACCTGATCAGTTGTGGAAGCAGCAGATATTAGTGTGGGAGCATCACTAATTTCACTAGTACATTTCTGGTTGCATACTGTAGGTGTACCTGGTGGTGAGGAAATTTGCTTGTCTCATCAGGCCAAGATATGACTATCTTTTGCAGAGATGCTCATGCAAACTGCTATGCAAAGGCTCTTGCAATACAAGAAGCATGGGCATACCTGTCTCTGGCATTAGTCAGGTTGTTATCCTAACCTAGAAATGCTTGTTATCTGGAAAGAGTATTAAGTGTGAACTGGCTAATGACCACAGAAATTAAAATCACTCTTGGTAGGTATTATTAAAAGAAGGTATATTTGTAAATGAGCTTTGGTTTAAATCTGCAGTTCTGAGTGAATGTGATCTACCGTCTGGAGTGTTACTGAATTTTATATCTGAAATGGCATAGGATTCACGAAGAGCAGAAGTGGTGGCTCCAGCAATGAGCATATAGATCTGAAAGTGGGACTCCAAGTACGACTGTTTTTATTCCCTATTGAAGCTTCTCCCTAGGATAGCCTCAGAGTTAGTTTTCACAAGAACAACTATTTACGGCCATTTTATCAGATAAAAAGTGCCAATTGTTTTGTTCTGAAACAGTAGAAAGAAGATTTACTCTACTGTGTTGGCTTTTGCATGAGATTTTTTGTGTGTGTGCTTATGCTAGGGGAGTCTGGTGACTCTAGCAGCCATCTGAAAGAATCAGATTCATCTTCAGTCAGCAAGATGCTTTCTGCCTCTGAAAGTCTGAAAAAGCCAAAGTGACACTTCCTAAATTATTCTCACCATCCAGTTGAAAACCATTTTCTCACTCAATATTGTTCTTTTCATTTTTTCTTGCAAGGGATACTTCCTTGTGTTACTTAAAGAAGTGCAAAAGAGGTTGACAACCTCATTTAATTTTTGTCTCAGCTAAAATGTTTTCCTCCCCCCAGAGACCTGTGGGTGATCTCAAACTGAGAGAAAAGAAATGTGAAGTTTTTCTGTTTATCAAAATGTGTTGCAGCTGCAAATTTTAATCACAGCCAGGGTAAAGATTAGGTAGTTATTGTGTTTAATATTGAAAAAGTAACCAGATATCTCCCAGGCCCATGAGCTAAGAGCATAATGAAGGTTTTGATCATGCCGAATTCTGGCAATGAATCAGTACAATATTTTTCAACATAGTCATACACCGATGTGTGTGTTTGCATGCGTGGGAATAACACACCCATACACATCTCGATGTGGACAGTAATGATATATTAGTAACTAATGTGAAAAAGTCTGCAGTCTGCAATGTGTTAAAATAGAACTGGTAGAAACTTAATTGGTAACATCTTTTCAAAGGAGACATCTGGGTGCAATAGAAAGTTACCTTGATCTATAGCAGCATTTAAGATCTCTGGTTTAGTTAACAGATGGCAGATAGGAAGCTGTAAAAGAGCAAGACTGAATTAAAATGCCAGTAACCCATTTTGTTTCCTCTAATAATCTGGAAGACCTTGGTAGAGGTCTGAAAGCTCGTTTGATTGCATTAAGACTAGGTGATATATTCTCTAAGGTACAATAGGCAGGACATTATGCAGTATGTCACAACAGTAATATTAAGCAGCAAATAACAAGGCAAACTGAATTTAGCTAGGTGTACAGTTTATGTATGACACTCTCCACTTTTCACAAAGCTCTTTTTCTGGCCTAACTTCAAACTGTAGGGAATTGAATCTCTCATTTTGTAGCTGTACTATTTAACTTCATTGAGAAAGTGAGAAAGTGAAATCCTTATCCTTCCATTCCATTATACTGAATATCCTGTTTACTCAGAGGATGGAAGCACCTAACTTCTGATCTCCAGTGAGCCATTCCTTTTCATTGATTTAGTTTTCTTGTTAAACACTTTCAGTGCATAAGGACTAAGAAAAACTAGAGGTGAAGAACCCCTTAGCTTTTTTAAAAATCAAGTGCTCCTTGTTAGTTTTGCATTGAAACTGATCTTGTTCTTAATTTTCTTCCTGACATTAATTTTTCTAGATTGTTCTGGCAAGTGAACTACATCAGCATGTAAACTGCACTTTCAGCTTACACGTTAATGGATTTTCTTTCCTTAAAGCCATAAGAAAATTGTACCAAAAAGTGGAGTGGAGGTCAGCAGCGTTTCTAACTGAAAAGTATGTATGTGATCTGCTCTTGTCCTTTTAAATGTTTATAGAAAATCTGTTTGGCCACAATGGATTTGGCATTGAGGCACATAAAGACTGAATAGGGAGAAGGAGGAGGGTCAGATTTGCTGCTCAATTCTCTATTCCCATTTTGATTTATCACATCATTTTCACTCTGTAGCACAAGCAAAGCTGGGCCTATAGATTGATTATGGCCAGAGGCTTATTATTTTCTGACCCCACTGTTATTAGAAACATCTTGTCATCTTTGTGGCATTCTGAAAAATGTATGCTATAGGTTTTTGGTAATCTTTACTAAATGTGATAAACTGCCTTCAATTAGAAGAGCAGAAAGGGAATCCCATTATTATGGGATCATTCCATGGTTAGTGCTATTGCTTGAACAGTTAGAGAAGCTGTGCTGCTGTTTAGGAAATATCATTTGACTTTAAAAACAAGCAGGCAAATCTTCTCCTTTGCAAAAGAGGCCTATTCCTGTAGTGCTTTACTCAAGAGCTTCCCAAATTCACAGCTCTCATCACTGCCTCTTGTCATCTTTCTTTATCTTCATTGTACATAGATAATCTGGAACAATAAGGGTTATTTTGCTGCCTCATCTATATTTTTATTCTCTGCTTCCTATTCTGAGATCTGCATTAACATGTCTACAGTTCTGGGCAATTTCGTGGACCTGCTAGACGATAAGAAAGGACGTTAACACAAAAGAGTCATAACAAATAAGACAATTCAGTATAAAGCCCAATGAGAAGAGAAGAAACAGATGGACAAATAATAATTTCATATAACAGGCTTATGTACAGTGTTGCTTCAGAATGACCTTCTCTCCGGTCTGCTTTTGAGTTTGTTATATCTGTACAGTATGATGAAGACAGGCTAACATGCTTACCAAAGCAAGCTAGCCAATGCACTCTATGCCACAGCAGACTAATTTTTACTTTGTTAAATGTTGTTGAATTTCCTTGCAATCTGGATTTGCAGAGTCCTTTGCTTCATTTAGAAGATTACCTTTGCATTATTCTGTCAATATGATGATCTGAAAAGCTTGTGTAAACATTTGCTAGTCAGATCATGATCAACTTCAATAATAGGTACTACTTTCATTTTACAGATGGAGATGTGAAACAAGTGGTTAAACATCTTTCCTAAGGTTGCATTATTCATTGCAAAGCTGGGCCAAAATGTTGCATATCTAAAGCAAATAGCTTTTCATATATGTAATAGCTGTTCATTTCTCACAGTATGTATCTCTCATTTTAAGCACTTCCAATGATACCAGGAGCTTGACATTATAATTAAGAAGTTATTTAAGTACCCAAAACCTCATGTTGATTTGGATTTACAGAAGCCTTTTGGATTCAATGATAAAGATGGAATTACAGTACTTCACAGAAAGTTTGCTAGGTTTGCTTGTTTTTCTCTGCCATTCTGTGTAGCTTTAAATTTTGGTGCAAAAAGTCATCATTTTATGACAGCTGTACCCAGGATCATAATGAAACATGGTATTTATAAACCACAGCAATATGGCTCTGCATGATCCACTTTCAGCCTTGTTAGTCTGAATATAATAGTTTTAATTAAAAAGT